>NW_019384566.1:208104-289501 GCF_000671375.1 Centruroides sculpturatus
CATCATCATCATCATCCAGAGCGTTTTAAGCAAATTTTATGGAATTTTTTTTTATAAATTGGTTCCATTTCGCTTATAAATCTTCCTAGTATTAAAATTAATAATTAAATTGTGATTTAAAGAACAAACTTATTTCTTTAAAAGTTTAATTAAAAACGAAGTCGAAATTAGTATTGATCCACTAGTCAAACAATGTTCAGCAACTAATTTCCTAATTTAAAACAAATAAAAGGAATATCCAATTCTTATTATTTTATAATAATATTATTATTATTTTAAATAGTTAATTATAAATTAATTAAGAATTCAATTGAGTTACAATTTGATAAAAAGTTTCTTCCGCGCCAAGAAAATATCAGTTATCGATTTTTTGTTAGGTTAATGCTTTATTCTGGAAATGCAATAAACAATAGAAGCATTACAAACGTGTAAATATACTAAAATGGGGAATATTGCTTGTGCAAATTAATTTCGTCGTTCAATTTGCTTACAGTAAATCGATCATTCCATCTAAAATTAGAAATTGTCAGCATTTTCTTTGTTCGATTCTTCCGTTACGTTCGTTTTCTAAAAAAAGAACTCGACCGATTCTGTTGTTTTTTCTGCTTTTTTTATGGTTTAAGGGCGATAATCTGAAGAGAATTCCGTATTAAAATAGTGCAGTATATTCTGTTCAGAATACTGCAGTAGAAATAATAATTGTTTTTAAAAGCGATATTTTGCTCACTGCTCAGAATAAACTACAATTTTCAGCTCAGAGTAATGCATTTAAAACTATCAGTTTCGATATTCGTATCCATGATAATGCTTATTCAAATTTTGCTAGTTGCTAAAAACTTCAAGCTCTACTGTTAAGAATTTCTTGGAGGATTTTTTTTAAGATTTTACGACTACGCTATTAATTATAGAGGAATTTTTGTAAGTAACACTCATCAAAAGTATCAACTTTTATGGCAAAGCTTACATCGCAACTGTCAAATTGAGTAGCATTACAGCGCTCGGTGTCACAAACCAGAAGAATTTCATGCCATTTTCTTGAAATATTTCAAACCTAAATAGTGGAATTTTCGAATTATTCCATATGCATATTATCATAAACATCCGTGTTATTGTAATTTATTTATAAAACACAAGCATATCGTATTGCATTTCAAATTAGGTTTTGTAAAACTTAGTCCTTGAAAGATTATAATCGCGTAATAATAAATAAATATAAAATCGGTCTGATAGTCAGAATAATAGAAATTTACGTTTAAAATCACTCGAATGGATTTTAAATATTATTTTAAAAAATGACGATTAAAATAAGAAAAAAGAAAAGTAAGAGAAAGTCATTACACTTCCTTTTAGCCGCAGACCAATGAACTTGCAGCTGTTATGTCAGAAGAGCGGCCTACTTTGCACGTCCTTGAATGACGACAGCACTAAGTCTTCCCCTTCTGGTTCGATTCACCTTTGGAACTCTGCCAATATACGGAGACATACAAACTACACAGCCAATGATTCGTGAGGATTTTTTAGGCCCCGGTCCAATAAAATTGTTGCATCCGGTTCTACTGTCAATCAAATAATCGTCGGAGGATTTGATTTGATTTTTTTTTGTAGAAATGTTTTGCTTTTAGCTTTAGCTCAGTGGCATTTGTGTATGTATGTGTGTGTTTGTGTATAGATAGTTTATTTTGCTGAAATCAATTTAGGTCAATGACGCGACGCGGAAGTTACTGGAATAATATTGTATCGAATGGTTTACGTAACAGTAGGAGATTTTCTAAAACTCTCGCGATTTTTCGGAATTCTTGTGGTAGGTTTCGTAATTTGGCACTCTATTGTTTGCAGTGGGCATGGTTCTTACAATTTGTCGATCGTTTTTCTTGTCTATCACGGATATCCATAGCCGACTGGACCTCCTTGGTTTCTCCGTTGGAGAGCATAATTCGTTTATGCTTTTTTTTCCCTCTTCTTTTTTTTTGGTTCCTCTTACTATTCTGTAATGTAGAATAATAAAATTCGCCTCCTACCAACATCCGCTCTTTGCGATCATCGTGGTGATGATAATGAGTGAAACGATGGCACTAAGATGATTGTTGACGGGTTATGGTCGTAACAAGAAGCGAAGCCATCCGTAGAGGGTATTGGATCCTAAATTCGAAGTAAGTTTTTAGTTTGAATTTCCGAAGTGTAAGGTATACGGGTGTGGGAGATACCTTCTTTCATATTGAGTACTCGATAACCGAATAAGTTGGAGGGTTATTTGGTTTAGATTCGGGTATCTTGATCGATTTCACTAGATGTCATTTGATTTTGCTGGTTTTCTCATCTTAAGTGCAATTGGATATCAGAATTGTCGATGGGCTAATCGTAGAAACGTTAACGAATTGTGTTAGTCCAGCGCTATGCGTTTATGTAACCGACATAGAACATTTTCGAAAAAAGTGCCGATTTGAATATTTTTCCACCCCCATTTTTAATACGTAACACTTCCTGTCGTATTCCGGGAACTCCATTCATGTCGTCAATTGTTTGCCGAGTTAAAATAACTCTTCCATTAAGTGGAGTTATGACGAGGTTGTTGGCCAAGTAATGTTGATGTTAGCGTGTATTTCTGCTATTGCAGTGTTGCCGTGAGCAGTGGTGGCAGCGACCACGGTGGTAGCGATTCATGTCAGTCGACAAGCAGCAACGTGTCCGAACCCTGTTCTCCCGAGACAGAAAGCCCAGATTCTCCGTGTCCAGGCACCCCCCAGCCGATGCCACCCATCCCACCGTCTCTGGCAGATAACTGCCGAGCAGACAGTGACGATAGCATCACTCTCTCGGGGACACTGGTGGCTCTGACGAAGAACGAGTACCCAACAAGTGGACAATATAGTTTGTCTCAGGGACATGACAATGCGACAGACACAGTATGTGATAATAAGAAGAATTTTTTCTATGACTGCATTTACAACGACAAGAGTTTATGTGATGACAATGCACGCTTAGGATCAAAATCGGAGAGTGAAGTGAACGAGGAATATTACACTGCCATTGGTGACAGTTCGGAATGTGAGGTGAAGCCGAATTGTCACGTGGGGGATGGACTGGAGAAAGAAAACACCTCATCATCCTCATCATCATCATCATCATCCTCATCGAATCAGTCGTCAACTGCCAGTCCCGAGATACAGACAAATACCGACGATAGTCACACTGTTACTTGTAAATGGTTCAACTGTGAGCAGAAAATGGTGTGCAGCGGTCAGCTGGTGGAACATATCCGTAAATATCACGTGGAAAGACAGAGTGATAGTGAAACGTTCACCTGTTTATGGGTCGGTTGCAAGGTAAGCCTTTACTTTTCTTTCTCTTTTTTAAAATATTTATTAAGCAATAATTTTAAATAGGTATATAATATATTTATCTTTAAGCTTGCTTTTACTAAACATAAAACATAATGAACATAAAACATATGTTCATTATGTACTATAAATTTATCATCATTTAATTTATGTTATACGCTATTTTACCTATTACATAATATACTATGACACGATTTTTCATAAAATCAATAATAATGACAATGCAAAATGAAGTTCTAAATCAGAAATGTTTATATATATATATATTTTAATTCTTGATGGAACACAAATGAATAAAAACATCAGTTTTACTGTGACATATTGATATTATCGCAATGGTTTCATACCAAAATTTTATGGGGTGGATCAAAAGTTACCAAGTATAATCGTTTTCACGAGTATACGTGGAACACGCTCGTGATGTTTCAAACACAGTACACTTGTAAATAAGAATCGTAAACTGAGCTTAGAACAAAGTAGTGTTTCTTACAGAATTAGTGAAAACACGATTAAAAATGTGATTAAAAAATTTAATTTAAATAGATTTTGCACAGTTTAGTTTTTGCAATCGTTAAGGAACATTCTTTATATCGAACTTACGAACTTATTATGAAAATTTCTTACTGAACGAATTAAATAATTTTCCTTATTAAAAATTATATTTATCGAAAAATTTTTATTTTATTTTGTTTTAAATAAAACGGTAAAATTTATTCTTATTAATATGCTTGATAATGTGTAAATGGATAAAGATGTTGTGTTATTTAATGAAGATATTTAAAGATTTATTCGTTTTTGTTTATTAAAGATATATTTTTCACCTTTACAATTCATAATTTTTAATGAAGTTCATTTTATGTTCCAAAATTTTATTGGAAGGGTATTGATTATCTTACCATATACAAAATAGAAAGCATATTTTAAAAAAGTTTAAAATTTTTCATTTTCGTTAATTCAACCGCACTTTTTTCATATAAGTTTTAAAAAAGGTTTTACTTCTGTTGAAAGTACTGTAATTATTATTTAAAATTTATCAAAATATTCAACCCTACACTGTTGTTTGCACTTCATTTAAAGGAAAATGAGGGTTAGCCTATATTCAGTTGGCTACTTATGAGTGATCTGTAGCGAATAAGATGTTAAAAAATGAGAACAAAGAACAGACTGGAGTTTGCAATCAATCATTTCAGCTATCGTGTCAGTAAATTCGTGAAATTTGTTTAAAGCAAAGCATAACGAGGCACTTATAAGTTTGACAAGTAAACTAAGATTTAGCGCCATCCTGAAATTTTGCGTCGTTTTAATTTATAAATACGTATTAAAATTAGTATTTTAAACGCCTAAATTTAAACTAATATAGCAAACAAAACGTTTTATATTGTTTTCTGATTGTTTTTGCTTCTCATTGCAGTTTTATACAGATATCCCATGAAATTCTTTATTAGTAATCAGTATGCAGGGCGCATATCTTGAAATTTAATTATAAAATTCTATTATTCAATATCATTGTAAATTTCTCTTAATATTTATTATAAATATCTTATTGTAGAGTGATGGAAGAGGTGAGTAAATATATCCATTACTCAATCACAAATACGCAAATGAAACTGCAATCGACTATGGCACATATGTAAAATATATTTGTGTGCATGAATCTTGTTTTGTGTACATCTCTTTTATTAGTAATGATTGGAATAAAATGAAATATTCTCTCTATTATTAAAAAAAATACATAAACATAAAATTATATTCCAATAATATATATATATATATATATAATCTTATTTCTTCCTTTAAAAATTGGAGTCCACCAGAAACCCTGAATAAAACAAATATTTTGGTATTTTTTTAGTAAGAGTGTAAAGTGTCTAGATCTAAATATAGAATGATAATGGGGTCGAATTATTCATTGATTATCGTCCTCTTCATGTGCCGTTTGCAGAGCGTTCGATGAAACATGATGAGAAATTATTCTATTTTAAGAAACATTTAAAATATTAATTCATCATTTCTATTAGTAATAATTATTTCTTTAATTTAATCATATATGCAGAAAGCAAAGAAAGAACGGAAAAACCCTTGTCTAATGGAAGTTACGTGTAATATTTGGAGTCGAGTTTCTTAATTTTTAGATCAATCTATGGATACAATTGTGAAATGTTACGAAATTTATGAACTTTAAAGTTAATTTAAAGTACATTTTACATAAAATTGCTTTAGTCTTTTGTATAATCTTCGCGTGCTGCTAATTTCCTGTAAATAAACGGAAGAAAATAAAAGTTACTGTAAATAATAGGAAAAGTATGCAAATTATCTGAAATGATTAGAACAAAAAAAAAAAGTAAACATAACAGCTCAATAAGCACTTCGTGTGTCAGATGACATTCAATCACTGGCAAACCAAATGCTTTGTATATTTATATAATGTTGTTTTGAATTCTTCAGTTTGTTAGTTATTCATTTTTTCCATATTGTAGACAGTTACACAAATTAAAAGATTTGTTACAGCAAAAGTTGTTGGAAATACAGTATATATGGAATATTAATAATGGCTTAGATCTTTAATTTTGAATACTGAAGATAAAACTAATGTAACTAATATTTAATTACTAGTTTTATAAAATAGTGGACAAATTACAGTAACCTTCTTATTGTTTCCTGAAAAATACATTTTATTAAGTTCACAAAATCAAATTTTATTAAGTTCACAAAGTTTTGGAAGAAGGAAGAGGTTATCACTTCAATAATACTGTAATATTGAGAAGATATTCTGTAATACTAAATTTAATTAATTAATTACAGTCGACCCCCGTATAAGATCATTGATTATTCCGTTTTATATGAATTCCATGTTGTACAAGTCACTTAAATTTTACAAATACGTGAGCCGTTCACAGCCCGGTACACGTATTTGTAAAATCTAAGTGACTCGTACAACATGGAATTCATATAAAACGGAATAATCAATGATCTTATACGGGGGTCGACTGNGTTAGTTCATGTAATATTTATGTATTGTGTTTGCACATCATTGAACAGTGGAGACTTGCTGAAAGTAAATATCACTCATCGCACTTTAGTTTATTTTTTATTTCATCTTTAGAAGTAAAACAGTATTTTTTCGTAATCATTAAAACTCCCAATGAAACGCTTTATTTTACTTTCATCTTATAATGTAGGAGAACATAAATTAATTGAGCCTAACTTGTCCATATGGGTGAGATTGGCCCTACACTTTTAGTTACTTACTAGAAAATAAATTAAATTATTTAAATTTATGACATTCCTGTATGATTTTTTTTATTCATATAAAATTCTATTTTACTATCTCATCCCGGGAAAAGAAATTATTTTGCCTGTAATCCTGCTGGAGGCAAATTTTTTGGGAAATGAGAAACTCTAGTGTGGTCACTCTTAGCTTCATTTCTCCCCATAGACCTTACTGGCATGGGTGTCTCTACCAGGAGCTTGTGCTCCAGCCTCCATTGCCCTATGGAGCAGTAAAATTACTACACTCTCCCACCATGACCAGGTGATGACCATGGGAGAGTTATTATTATAATAACATTCTTCTAGATATGTCTTAAAGATTATAATTTTATAATTTTTTTAAACAGGTTATCCGATGAATCAAGTGAAGAATCAGATCCAGAAACAGGAGGAATAACTTTATCACCTGAATTGAAAAAATTAGTGCAGTCTGATCTGTTTTTAGCAGGAAGTCCTTTGAAAGAACTGTATGTAAATTTTTTTTGCCTACATAGCTGAGATAATTCATATTGTAAAAGATTTAAAACAATAGTAGTCGTTAATATTAAGAGATTATTCAGTATTTATTAATAAATTAATTTATGTAAATGGCTTTCTAATATACATAAAAATGAAAATCAACATTATTACACTATCAACACATACCTATGTTACTGCCATTCAAAATTATTACTTTTTGAGTTAACATTGATCAAACAACTACTCACCACATCACACAAACTTAAAAATTACACACACTGAACCAATTTACAGTGTGGTAACATCGAAAAACATTGAAAAAAATGAACATTTTCGAACCCCTTCTGGGCTCTGCATCAGGTTTTAACGGTTTTTAGACAGAAATTTGATTAACAAATGCTGTTTAACTAAGAATTCAATCCTGAAATTTATAAAAAATTTATGTTGCACATGCGCAACAGTCGGCCTGCCCAAATACGAACGGCTAGAATGTGCTGTCAATCAACTTTTGCCAGGCCATTGACAAAAACATCTCTTTAAAATTTATGCACATGGTTGTGATGGGTGCAGCACAAATTTACACAGAATTTTGGTTTATATGATGTACATCTAACATGAAATGAAATTTCTTGTGTAAAACAAGATTATACTGTGTTTTATTTTTAATAAGCCATATCATTTTTTTGTTATTAACTCTGGTGAAATTTTACTTGTATTTCCAAATTTATATCAACACACATTAATTACGTTAACTATATTTTGTTTTTTAAATGTTTTAATAATTTATTTAGCTTTGTACTTCATGCATTTCCTACCCTTATTTCTGCCTTTCTTTTTCTTTTTTCTATATTTCTTTTTAAACACCATAATGAATGCTCTCTCTTCAGGTGTGAAGATTTCTTCTTATGATTTTGTTATAAGAACTTATTTATGATGCATTTTAATATGTACCGTTATATACATTATTTTAGTGTGTTTTGGTTCATTTTTTAATTTTTATATTTATTATTATTATATAATTTGTAGTTTTTGTATTGTATATATTATTTTCATTTGTTTTAAAGGAATTATTTATTAATTAGGGGACAATCTTACCATGTTTTTGTAAGACATTTATTTTTTATATAATATAAATAAACAAGTAAAATGGCAATACATGTGCAAATCTCACAGTCATGTCTGTTTGTAGAAACAGTCTCAACATTTCATATTTTCTTTTGACCTGGTTCTTGATCCCCTGACTACCTACAAGTCTGGTTTATTTTATGTGCGTATGATTTGGGCACCAAATACTCTGTGCCAAATTGAACTCCTGACATGTACTCCTTCATACCTCTAAAGTGTGCAGCCATTGACAATAGTGTGATTTTAGAGACTAGACTATCAAAAACTGAAATTAAAATTACTTGGAGATAAAGAAGATGGCAAGAATCATTGAAAAATGGTCATGCAGATGAAAATGTAAAGCTGAGTACAAACTAGTCAATGCCATTACTTTTGACATGAAATCAGCTTTCTATAACCAACATTAAAGACAAAGTGATCTTTTTATTAAGCAATTATGATATTGTTCTAAACAGCCAATGAGTATTTGATATATTCATCTAGTAACTATTTATTCTTAGATTTTATTTTTAACTTTCACTATATTTCTGCATGTTGACAAATAATTAATAAGCAAAAAAGGATCTGATAAAAATGAATATATTGCCAACAAGAATATACTAAGTGATTTTTCTTTTTGTAGATTATTTCTTCTGTTGAATCTATTGAAAAAATTTTCTGAGTATTTTAGATTCCAATAGTTCAAAAAGATAATTATTATTATACAATATTTTTACTTTATAAATTGCCTAATCAAAATGATTAGAAAAATTTAAGAAAATTAAATTTAAAGGCATTATCAAATCATTTTTATTGTAAAAACAAAAATATGATCAATATATATTGCGTACGGAGTACTTCTGCCTAAAAATATAGGAAAACCTTGTTTTGTAAATTAAAAGAAATATTTACAATAAATATTGACATCTACATGAATAATGCTGAATTTTTTTTAACTTAGCAACTACATGGAATTATAATTTATATTTATACAAAATGTGGTTTTTCACATAATTCTTTTTTAAATATTAAATCATAAGCAAATTACAAAGTAAATACAAGTAAGTACAATGAGGTAATACACTGTATTAAGAATATTTATGTAAATCATGATAAATTTTAATATAAATAATAATACTTTGTATATATCTAGTGTATTTTATTAATATTTCAACTATAAATCAAGATCACTTTAAAACATACTTTTTTAACATTAGATATACTGATGTTACCTTTATTTTGTTTTTTGTGATGTTTATACATTCAATACAATATAAAATAATATGGTTTAGGTTAATACATTGTGTTTAGAGGATTTGATCCCGGGATCTCGAAAATCGGGATCCCGGGATCCCGACCACTTTTCAGTCCCAAAATTTTCGGGATTAAGTTTTCCTAATCCCGGGATTTTCGGGATTGACATCATTTTAAAAAAATTGCAAAATAGACTGCATGAAGCGAAACGTTCAGTGCCAGTGCTTTTAACAGAATTGCTTGCCTATCATTTTAATATAAAATACAAGAAATTTTATTCCAAGCAAGCAGCAGAAATTAACCAAGCGGGCTTGCGATGCTTGCTTGGAATAAAACTTCTTGTATTTTCAACTAAAATGATAGGCAAGCAGTTCTCACTGGGTTACTTGGTAATATACTTCATTTTTGTATTTTTGAATTTTCGCGGGCGCCAATCGATTTTCTGGCGCAGTCGAGAGCACTACTCAGTGCGTTTTACCTGTCAATGTGTCAGCCATCTTGTTTTGCCAGTGTGGTTAATATAGACCCGACGCCTCTCGCTTAGGGGGGTCGACCTTAGGTGAAAAGGTTACGACCCTCGCCTTGCCCGCGATCTGTCAGGATGATGCGAGAAAGTCTTTTTACGTTTCGGGGTAGTGGTTTGCTGGACGCTGAGAGACTCACACAGAGACCGAATTTACAAAATTAACGCGTTTATTTTTAGAAAGACATGCTTACAATGATCGAAACAATCGGGATTGTAGCCTTTACTCCTACAATCCCGATCCGTGTCGACCGGACTGTTTTCTTCCATCCTCCCCGTGTCCTCGAAGCTTATAAGTATTTACTAACGATTCCTCCAACTTCCATCAAACCTAAACGCGTTTTCTCAGCAGCTGCATATATGTGCAACAAATTGAGAAGCAGACTTGGTGATGAGACACTGGATGCGTTGTTATTTCTCAGATCATATTTTCGCAATTCAAATTAGAATGTTCCTATTAGATTAGTTTTCTTTATATTTAAGAAAAATGTGACTGATTAATATTATTTTTAAATACTTTTTGCTAAGAAACTTACTTTACTACCTACTTACTAGGTTGTTATATGAAAGTAGTCTATTTAGTCGATGTTAAGAGAGATTTTTGTGAATTTTCAACGTTTATTTGCATAGTTTGTTACATAAAAGTTTTTTCAATTTATGTGAGTTTAAAGAGATCTCAGTGATGCTTAAAAAAGAATAAATTTAACATGAAGACAGTGATTTTAAGTCTGGTTAGTCTGACTGTAAGTCTGATTAATTAGAGTGATTAAATTAACTAGGTGTATACCGTAAAATACGTTGATTTTTGTCTAAATTTTGATTTTTAATTTCTGTAAGATTTTCTTATTTTTTATTAACCCTCAATACCGAAATAATCCCGGGATCGAATAAGTATAATCCCGAAATCCCGGGATTAGAAATAAGGACCGGGATCGAATTCCCTAATTGTGTTATACTTCAATATGCAAAGTGATAGTATGTGACAACAATTCCCTTTTTTCTTAAGTTAATAATCATCAATCAATATCAATATATATTATAAAGGTAAGTGTACAGTGTGCATGATGCTAAAACTCAAAAACAAGTCCTGGTACAATCGAGAGTTATGGTGTGGTAGCCCTCTATCCCCCATCTACGAAGAAAGTTTCCATTTTTACCTGAAGGGCGTGCTGTTGAAGATGGGCTGGAAGTTTTGCCCTCTAGAAATTTCTAGAACAGTTTAGAACATTCCAGAGTATTCTAGCACATTCCACAACTTTCCAGAATGTTCCGGGATGTTCTGGAACGTTTGGGAACATCCCAGATCATTGTGGAACATTGTGGACCATTCAAAGCCTTTTTTGTATGGATGGGACTACCCATTGGTGGGGGTATATAAAGCAAGATCTGTCATAGGTTCGAACGTTAGTTTCTTATCAGTGACAAAGGGAAGAACCGAAAAAGAAGTGAAAATTCCAAAGTAGTGCAGTGAGTGAATATAAACAAACAGTGAAGTGTAAATAGTCAAAAGTGATACAGTGACTGAATATATAATAGAAGGGTTACAAGTACAAAATAATCTAATAATCTCAATGTTTATACTTATTTTTTGCCTGGGCAACGCCAGGCTTACGTGCTAGTATTTTATAAGATTATTTTGTTTTATATTTATATAAATCAAAGAATCTTACACAACAAAATATTACTAACAGTTTGCTTACTAGCAGAAAATTGAAAGCTAGTTTCTTTGCCCCAATATTTTAATTACTGTTTTCAAATACTGTAATTATAGGACAAATATGATAATGAATTTCTGCTTTTAATGAACAAACTCAATTTCTTTGTTGGAGAGAAAAGTTCTTTGTTAATAATATACAAAATATCTATACTAATATTATAAAGAGGTAATGTTTGTATGTATGTATGTAAGTTTGTTTGCAGCAGGTAATCTCCGAAACTACTCATCTGATTTCAAAAATTCTTTCACCAATATTTAGAATGGAACCTCAGGGTGGACATAGGATGTATATTATTCTGTTAAATATTCATATAAATTAAAATATATAATCTAGGTTATGGCTTTTATGTCCAATAGATGGCACTACGAGTACGACGCCCTAAGTTTGCTTTTCTGTGAAAATGAACTAAAGCAGATCATCTTCTATCTATCTATATAAATAAAAATGTAATGTTCGTTTGTTCCTACCGATTCCTTTGAAATTTTGACACAACGCTGCATTTTAATACGCACGTGTTTTTATATAATATACATGTCGAAATTTTTCCCACTGAAGGGAGATGGTTAGGATTAAGGCTTACCATAAAGAACTCTGCTTCTATTTATACTATTTTAGATGCGGTTTTTTGCGTTTTAATAGAGTACATCAACAGAATGTACACTAAGAAGAAATTTTTCGAAAGATTCTCCCCCCACGAGGAAGTGTTATAAATTTATAATAGATACATTTTGAGCCACAACAACGCGTAGTGGGGTCTGCTAGTAATTCATAAAGTTAGTTTTGTGTTCTCTTTTAATCTATTCCACTAATTTATTTCAGCATTTTAGTATAAGTCCTCATGCATGAAAACCTTGACAAAAGATGATCTTTGTATCATTATGAATCCACATAATTGTACAAAGATTTTTATATTGTAATTGCATATTTTAAATGTTAATTCTTGAGATAAAATGAAAAGATATATTATTCTGAATATGTTGTTTTATGAAAAATAATACCTATCCTAAGATGGATATCCTGGATTCAATAAATGTTGTTGTAATTCTTATAACAGATTAATTTCATGTGAAAAGATAGTTTATATTATATTCTACTGTTTTTTACTTTGAAATATTTATTTTACCTTTTAGATTATAAAAAACAAATGTTGTTTTTTAAAAATCTTTTGTGCCATGCTAATCTTTTGTGTAGGACCAACTAGAATTCCAATTATATTACATACATAAAAAAAATATGCTGTTGTTGAGTCATTAGTTTGAATTCAATGTTTCAGAATGTAACATTTAATTTTGACTTTAAGCTTTGGTACCAAATAAATTTATAGTGAAGGGTTCTGAATTACTTGATAAGCTTTACAAATCGTTGATTAATTTTTAAATTATTTTAAATATTAAACTTTAAAATTGTCACAACAAACATGAAACAGAAAATTTATCTTTATTTTAAAAATTATTATACAAATAAAGAATAAAAAAAGGATAAAAGTATTGAGATATAAATAAATAATGCACATTAATAGTTTTATTCTTGCTTATTATATGATAAAAATTATATAAAATTTTAGGAGAAAAATTATTGATCTTAAAGCATTCATAGATAAAATTGGACAAATTGCATGATTTAAAATTGGACAAATTTCTGATTATAAATCATTCAATTTTTTCATTGTTGTTTATTTTTTAATCTTTCATTTAATTTTTAATACCATTACTATATAAGAAACTCCTTGTTTAGAATATATATGTATATATTATTAATTTATATAATATAATATAAATATTCCATATAATCATCATAAAAATCATTATATTAAAACATAAATAATTAAATACACATAGAATAATCATTCTAGTGTAAATGATATGTAGTATTAATCAACTTTAGATATTGCATGCTGGCAACTTTGATAGGTTGTATAGTATTTGTTCTACCGTATTAAAATTTCACATTATATTTTAAAGTACAGTATTATCTTTATTGATTATTATTTTTATAAATTTAATATTACTCACTTCTTGGATATTACTATGTAAATTCTCAGTAGCAGATATCATATGTTCTGTAAATTAGGAAGCCACACTACATGTTTGAATGCCTTTATTTAAACTCCAAGAAATATTGTAGAATGTCTAAAATTTTCCTTGGAGTTTAAATACATTGTGTTCAGTATCACACTTAATATAACACAATGTTACGGAAAGACATTTTTTATACAATACACAAAAATTTATATTAATTCTTTGTAAATTATTAGTGTACTGTGAATTATGTGGTTGGTTATGATTCACAAATAAAATTATAGCTTAAATATGTTAAAGATATTACATATGTTAGATATCTTCTTCAAATGCATGACTTGGACATTTGTTTTGCATTTACTATATTTTTATGCAGATTATTCCTAAGATTTTTTGTGTTTAAAAGATAATTTGAAAGGAATGTGGATTATGTAACGAGGCATGTTTTATGTTGCTTTTAAATTAAATTATAAACTCTTGTCTGTGGAACAATTGCTGCTCCTACAGGCATAGAGTATATTGTGGGGAAGATTATGCAAAGGCTTTTTGTTTTAGCAATTTTTTTATGGAGTATGCTCTATCATAGATTATATTCCAGCATGAGTTATGTACATGAAAATGCATTATCTTTAATTTATATTTAAGCAAAAACTCTATAAACAAAAATCTTCCCAATAAAATTTTTGCATTTTTATAAATTCGATCAAACTTAAAATGTAAATTATAAATTTTGATTGGTATTTTCATTAACTGTACAGTACATACATATATAATCTGTTGCAATAAATTCAACTAATTTGCCTAAATAATAATGATAAATAATTTCCAGGGGTCAAAAAAAATTTATTTTGATTGTTTCTTGAAACTTTTTGTGAGAAGTCAGATATAAGATACTAGTTACAACCATAAGCAGAGTTATACAACACACCAAAATACCAGAAAAATCAAAAATCTTTACTTAAAACATTTTTAACTATATGCAATGGACATTGTCAGGTTTGATTAAAAGAATATAGAATTAGAACACTAAAATGAAAGTTGGAACAGAACATTTTAATTTAAAAAGACTTTTATAGATAAAATTATAAAAAGAACAAACTGTTCAAATGAATAAAAAATTTGAATTTTGGGACTTTAAAATAAATACTTATCTTTTTTAAATATATTTATTTTAAAGTTTATTTTATATTTGAATTGTGTTTAAACTTGTTCTTTATTCAAACAGTTTGTTCTTTATGTGAATTGGAAGATAAAATTATAAAAGTTACAAAAACAACAAAAGTTTATTGATGCCCAGAAATTTTTAAACGTGATTATTTAAGTGAATCAATAAATCTGATATTTCAAGAATAATTTCATTTTTATATTAAGTATGTGTGTTTTCAACTGAATCAGTTTTTAGTTTGATTTTTATAACATTAAGTGAAAATACAGTTGTTTTAATTTTTTTTTATCTTTTTTAACAATAACAAATGGATAGTTTTTTCCCCACCTGTAATTTTTAGTGTTAATATGAAGTCAGTTTTTAAATATATATAAATATTAATAATTGGGTAATTTCTTATTTAAACAACTCAATATTTTTTATTTAAAGTTCACAAAAACAGAACAAGCAATAAAATAAATTTAAAGTGTCTTCACATTTTGTACTTTTCAGATTTCAGGAATATCTTATGAGAAAGTCAGTCTTTATCTGGCGTTTTCATCTGCCTCAATATGCAAAACTCATTTAAAGAAACTTCCCTCTGTTGGTGACATAATTCCAAAAACTCAATTGTTGATTTAAAAAAAAGTTATATAATGATTGTTGATAAAAAATATCAACAATCAATATTATCTAGTTCTATTGAATACTTAAGATTAAATTCTATATAAGGATTATTTTATTGTATAATTCATTGATAGGATAAAGGGATGAAGACTGACAAATGTACAAACTTTTTGATTATTTATCATAATTAAATGCACTTTATGTTCCCTTTAATTAATGTACTGAATGCTATATAAAGTAAGCATAAGATTATGTAATGCTTATTATATATATATATATATATATAAAAATGGACGTGTGTGTCCCTATATTTCACTTTTCAGCCAAAACTACACATCGCACATGAATGGTGTTTGTATGTGGTAGTAGCCCCAAGTCTCCATTCGTGCACTATGGTGGTTGCGTATCGATAGCTATAAGGGTGCGGGAAATATGGGTTTCAAAGTGGTTGAAAGTGGAAGATTTTCTATTTCGATTTAAAAAATTTTTGAATTTGAATTCGTATTCGAATTTAAATTTGAATTGGTTTGATTATAGAATGATTGTAAACGTTACAGAAAATTGATCAAATTGAAAATAGTTTGTTTGACCAGACGTAAAAATTCTCTAATTAGTCTGGAAACGGGGAACCTAATTCTTGCATTCTGTGCTATAAGGGTGCGGGAGATATGAGGTTGAAAGTGGTTGACTTCGAACATGTGTAACAATGGAAGTGTTAACAATGGAAGTATTGAGTAACAAAGGAAGTGTTAGTATAAAGCGGCATGCAAGATTTACAGGCAATTTTTGCAGGAAATCGAACATATTTTTAGACTCATGTAAAAATTCTCTAATTAGTCTAGAAACAGGGGACCTAATTCTTGCATTCTGTGAAAATGGGTAAGATTGGCTATAATGTAATTATCTTAATCTTCACTGTCGTTACTTTTTGCCCAGCGAAGCGGGTCCTTGCAGCTAGCTATATATAAATTTATATAAGTTCTAATAGAAATACATTTTCTTATGAAGGAATTACTTTATAAAAGTCTGATGTTTTGTTTGTTTGAATTTTTAGATTCAAGTATTGAAATTTTATTCAAAATAAATGAGCACTGATATATCTAGAACTTGAATAAGCCAAAGGCAAGAAAATTTGTCACTACTGTGTTTTCTTGATTCTAATGCCCATCTTTTGGATTTTTCTGGTCTCATACTGCCTTATTTACATTGCTTCTTGGAAATCTGCATGTATTACATCATTAGTATTGATATGGTACATGTCCCTTGTCCCACCCACTTTGTTTTAATTTTGGTTTTGGTGGTCTTTTGAACTAAGCAAACCAAGTAAGCAATGTCCAACAGACAGATCTCCTATGAAGCTAAGTTTAAGTGAAAAGTTGTCTGCTGTGCTTAAGAACATGAATTTAGATATTTCAGTGTGATATCTGGATGTATTATCAGAAAAATTTCATGCTTGTGCATAGTAACATGAAATCTTGCTATTAAAATGTTGATCATATGACTTAATTTTAATTTTGACTCCTGAATTTTGACTGTTTTGTAGATCTTCTCTATCTGATAGTCATAAATGAATATATTTGAAAATGTAAACATTGTGATGTGAAGCACTAAATTTGACAATAAAATGTTTTATCAAAAATGCATTTATTGCTGTTTGAATACATTAACTTCTGGTAGCTGCATGTTTGATGGTATAGTGTCTGCATTACATTCACAAACTGTTTTAGGTTTTTGACATCACAAAAATCAGATGTGCATTAGAGTTGATGATTTATTAGAATAAAGAAAACATGATAGTTTTTAATTCCAGAAAAGGTTGAGCTGTATATTTATTAATAATTAGAATAATTTGCTGTTAGATATAGATTAGGGTTTCTCAAACGGGATCCTGGTTGTTTTTTAACCCGGGAAACTTTTCTTATCCTGGGAAATCCTGCAAATTTCTTAAAAATTCACTTTTTTCTTATTTTGTATTAAGGTTGAGGAATTTTCAAATAGAAAGCATAATTAACTCATACACTGTCAGAATACATTTGTATTTATTAATTTTAAACCTACTTATTAGTTTTTTTTTAATTTTTGATTGTTATGGCATGTCACAAATGGTCAATAATCAATATGTAGCTTATTTATGGCAAGACTCTCAAAGTTCTTTACCTGTAATATCTGGAATAATTGTGCTTATACTGTCTTAATTTTTAACCATGCCCAGTAGCTACAAATGAGTACAAAGCCTGCAAATATAAAGTTTTTCTTTATAAACCTGATTATTAAAGCAAAACATATTGCCGAATTATCGAGCTATAAGCTTGATGCCGCTATTAATTAAAGCAGCCGAGGTAGACAAATCAAGAATACTAGAGAGCAAAAGAAGTACTACAATCTTGAAATGAACTAGAAATCTTCCAGGCTACAGGTGAAAAAAATACATAATATCTGTCTTCTCTTAAATGTATTAAACACGATTCCAATCACATCCATCAATTGAATCAGAGAGTATTCTTGGTAGCAAGACTTTTCATTACTAAAATAAGAATTAGATTGAGTGATTGGAGTATTGACCATCTTTGCTTTTTAAAATCTTATAAAAGTTTACAATATTTTGTATTATATTTTATTTAAAAAACAAAAATTACATTCTAAGTTAGAAGTTTGATTTAAGTTCATTTTTTTTTAATTTTTAACTCAATTCAAAGCATTTTTTTTGTTTTTGTTTTTGGTGTATGCAGTTTCCAGTAAACTTTAATAAATTTTTTTCTATTTGTGAAAATTTCTATGTAATTCAAAGGTAATTTTTATTATATATCTTACATAGCATTATTAATATGATTTTGGAGGTTACAGAACATATTAAATTACTTTAAAAAATGAAAAATAATTATACCATTTGATTTCAAGATATTTTGTATATCTTAAAAATAATTAATTCTTTCCTGGGAAACAGTTCACTTTTATCCCAGAATCCTGGGACAAGCAAAAGACCGGGAAATGAGAAACTCTAATATAGATTTATTAATCTCTTGTTAATTTTTTCATACATTTATTTTTTTTATTATGATTTCTAATCTAAACTAGAAGTCTAGAAAATTCTTGAAAAAAGTGAAATTTGAATCTAAATTTAATTATTATTAAAATTAACAAGAGATAATAGTATCATGTTTACATCTCTATTCTAATTAATAATAAATTAATTAATGCTTACATTATTCCAATTAATAAAAAATTTACTAACCTGATCATTTCCAAAATTATTAAATAACTTACTTATCATTAAAAAGTATTTATATTACCTGTTCAGCAATTATCTCGTATGTAGAATATTTATGTTTTTGGAAAAATATTTTAGTTATTTATCACTTCTATTGAATTATCTAAATTACTTTTTTTAAGTTTCTTCAAATTTTATTAAATGGTGATACTTTAGCATTCATTTCATTAACTGATGCTTGAAAGCATATTTTCTGCATCATAGATGATGATAATCATTCAAGACTTTTGTTAAGCATGCATTGAATTTTGAACATTTGCTTTGAGGATATTGAGAAAATTAATATTATACAAAAAATTATTAAAAATTTATAAGTTGTATAATTTATGAAGGAAATAACATATATAAGTAAATATATTAAAAATACAACTACTCAAAACTGGATATACATTAATAAACACTGAACATATTTGTGCCAGTTATATATGGATGAAAACATTTGCTTTCTTGTAGTCTTTTCTTGCAGGATATTGGTTATATGTGCAGTCTGTATGTTAAAAATAATGAATCATAATGTGAGTAACCCAATTTTTATTTTTTGTACAAATGAATCGTAGAAGCTTTGAAAACATCTTTAAATTTTATGACTAATGCAGCATTTTAACTTCAAATAATAACATTGTAATAATTTATTCTTCAAACACTTTACATTTAAAATTATAAGGTATAGTACTCTACATACTGAAAGTCTCTATGATTTAATAATCAAGTGTAAAACTAGTTAAAAGATACATTTGGGTGTATATATGAAACATGTTCCATGAAAAAAAATACTTATTTAATTATATTATCAACAAAATAATATAAATGATAAAAAAATAAAGAATAGATATTTATAAAATAACCAAGAAAAATGTGATATTAAAAATCACTAACATGGAAAAATACTGATAAAGACTTATATAATATTCAGTTCAGTTTTATTCAGAAGCAAAATATTTATAAATTTGTGCATAATGAAATGATTATTAACAAATGAAATAGAATTTTAAACTGTCAATATAAAAGACAACTCATTAAAATACAAGATTGTAGCTAGCATCAACACAAAGTTTAGCTAATTTATTATCTGAGATTTAAAAAAATATGGCATCTTGGGAGTGAAATTTTAAACAAATTATAGAATTGAAAAAAGATGAAATAGCATAAAACAAATTTGTACAAAAAGGTAATTAAACAAAGGTAAATTAAACAGAAAGGTAATATACAAATTGTATATGATCTTTTTTTGAATTATTATGAATAGCACAAACAGAACTTTCTCTGCAATGGAAAACAAAAACAAATTTTTTGTATATTTGTACTTTTGTGTGTGTATTGCCAGCCAAAAAGTATTTGTATTAAAAGTTTAATTTAAAACTTTCAGAATCTGTAACTTTGTTTTTTATGTTCTCTATACTGTAAAGTAAGCAGTTTTAGGAATGATTGAAAGACAGACTTAAAAAAGTTATTTATAATAAAAAAGTATAAATACAGTGCAATAAATAATAATAAATAAAATGCCTTTCTTAGTGCTAATATAAATTACTTTTGTCAGTTCATTTTCTCACAGAGATATGAGGGTAATGTCTTAGTTATTGATCACTAATGAATAGAAAAGTATGAAGTGGATTTTACTTATCAAATCCATACAGGTCCTCCATATAGTCTCTGGCCATGTACAGCATCCTTTGCCAAATATCTGGTAGGCACTGTACTACATTGGCAGAGCTGTTTTCACAAATAGAGCACACAAACTTTACTATTGAACTATAATGATGTCTGTCTATAAGAATTGACCCTGTACAAGAAATTCCTTAAACATCTCTTAAAGCCTGCACTTTTCTGAATGAGAAGTGCATTTTTACAAAAACAGCCAATCTTGTTATACAACAATGCTCTTTACTGTATTACTGGTGTGATAACAATGCTGCTGCAGAAATAGTGTTGGGAAATCCTATTTATTTGGCATGTCTTCCTGTTATTTTTACTTGTTCCAGAAACTGTAGAAACCTTCACAAGGTTTAACTTTTTCCATCAACATGTCTCATTCTAGCTGCAACAGAGTGGTCCATGCACTGTATCCATAAAAACTATTCTGCTGATAGAGTATGGCACCTGCCAGAATTTGGCAGGTGCTACATATAACCAGAGACTGTGGATAGCGTGTAAAAACTTTAATGTGTACATCCTACTTCATACTTTTTTATTCATTAGTGATCAATGATTATGATATGGCCAACTCATGTAAATATACCAGAAATATCCAGCACAAATTATACTTACTAAAAATAAAGAAAAAAACAAACATTTTCAATGATTTTTAAATTGTCATCTTTAGGATGAAACTGGTCGAACATCATTCTCATTATATTCTATCTCCATTATAGACAACAGATTCAACAAGAAATGGGTCTACATAAGAGCAACAGTTTGATCTTTTTACAAGCATATCAAGGAACACCATTATTCTATTCAAAAGGTCATTTCCATCACAACATTAGCAACATTTGCATCTAAAATGATATAACAGTACTTCTCAATGAAACAAGAATTATACATCTTAGTAGGAATTGGAGTTATCTAAAACATCTAGCTATTCTCAAAATATACAAAGCTAATTTTCGGGACATGGCCATAAATTACAGGGAGACAAATACATTTTCCAAAACATGGAGATCTATTTTTGAAGTAAGACTATAAATATTGGGTTGAGTCATAAATAAGTTCCGTTTTCTAAACTGAAATTTATTTGCCAATAAAATGTACAGCAATAGACTTTAATCTATCACATATTCACCATCATTATTAATGACTTCTTGCCATTTTTCGGGCAACTTGTCAATTCCTCTTGCATAAAATTCTGGTGGTTTCGAATCAAAAAACTCCTGGACGAACTCCTGAACTTGGTCATCATTTTGGAAGCATTGCCCTTGTAAAGCATTCTGCAGTGCCCGGAAAAGATGGAAATTTGTTGGTGCCAGGTCCGGTGAATAAGGTGGATGAGGCAAAACAGACCAGCCAAACTCCTAAATTTTTTCTTGTGTAATCTTTGCTGTGTGTGGCCTTGCATTGTCATGCAATAAGGTGATCTTTTTTCTGTTAACAAGTGCAGGGCGCTTTTCATGAAGTTTTAGCCGAAGTTGCTCTAACTGTTGTATGTATACATTTGCAGTAACAGTTTCATTGCGTGGCAACAACTCAAAATGGATAATTCCTCGACGATCCCACCATACACACAACAAAATTTTCCTTCCATGCACACTTGGCTTAGGGTCCGGTTGTGGCTGATCATTTTTGTCAACCCATTGTCTTTTTCGAATAACATTTTCGTATGTGATCCACTTTTCATCTCCCGTAACAATTTTAGCCAAAAATGATTCCTCTTTTTGCCAAGAAAGCAAGGTAGCAGCTATCGACCTTCTGTCAGCCTTATTCCGTTCACTGAGGTTATGTGGAACCCAAACTCCCAACTTGCTTACTTTTCCTAGCTTTTGGAAGTGACGATTGATAGTTGATGGGATGTGTGCAGCTTCTCTGCTAACTCCCTCGTCGTTTGCCGTGGATTCTGCTCAATCAAGGCCTTTAAAACGTCATCATCGAAGTCTGAGGAGCAGCCTGGTCTTTCATCATCTTTTAAGGAGAAATCACCAGAACGAAATTTTGTAAACCACTTTCGAACTGCTCTGTCTGAAATTACGCCACTGCCGTAGACATTGCAAATCTTTTTTGCTGTTTCTGTAGCGTTATTGCCGAGTTTAAACTCCCACAACATGATATGGCGTACATGCACTTTCAGATGTTCCATTTTAAATGAATTCAGAAACAATTTTTTATTACATTATTGACACTTCAGTGTTAAAATTTACATTTATAGACTATTTGCTAATAGCCACTAATAAAACTCAGTTGAAGCAACACAACATCTGGCAAGTATTCGACAGTCATTTACACCTACTTGCTAACGGAACTTATTTATGACTCAACCCAATATTAATCTTACTACTTAAAAAATAATCATCATTTTTCAATCAATGAAATAATTGCTTCATGCGTTTTAAAGTGAAGTTCAGATTTTCACATTGATGTTCATCCATCTTCAACCTGAAGATGTCAATATAAAAATCATCAAGAACATTAATTTTTTTCTTTATTTTTAGTAAGTATAATTTTTGCTGGATGTTTCTGGTATGCAGAAGTATTGCTGTATATACTGTAAATAGTTGTAAAATAAATAGACTTGATTTGAGATAAATGAGTTGCATGGTGTTCTTTCTGACGGACTGTAAATCTGGAAATCGGATGGCACAATCCTGAAATTTACTACCACTAACATTTTTGATCTTGTTACGGATCTCCTTCAAATGTTCAAAACAGTTATAAAAGAATGCAGAAAATAGCATAATATAGATTAAATATAAATGAAACATTTTAAGATATTAACTTCCCTAGAATGCAGCAACAGAACAAATATTCAAATAGCATCATCATTATCAATATCATCATTTATTATTTCATATTTACAGAAAAAGTGAATAAGTAAATCTATAAAATATTGCAAATCCTAATACTTAGCTTTTTATATTGAATTTAAATTTAAGATTTCCAATGTTTGTGACCAATGAAGATATATTTTTTAATTATTTGAATATTATTATCTTACAAGTTAGCTTTAATTTTATACTCTAAATGAAATTGTTTTTAGTAGTTTTAGATTAAGATGAAAAGTAAAATATAAGCTGGTTTTATTATATCATCATAAAAGACCAGTAAGCAAATATTATAAAGTTCCTGTCTTGACCAAAAAAATTCTAAAAAAGATGAAAAACCATCATAAAGATGTATAATAGCTCTTTCAATTGAGTACAAAGAAAGAACTGTTTGAAACTAGTGCTTATTTTTTGTCAGTTTTGAAACATTTTCATCAAAAAATTAAATGCTTTAAACAGTTATATTTTAATTTTTTTGAATGGTTTTTTTTATTATTTATTAATGACTGAATTTTAAAAATTTTAATATATTTTTTTTTTCTTTTCTTTGAGAAGGACTTGAAGTCAAGAGGTTATATAATTAACATTGTCTACTTTGTATACATGTTATGAATCATTTGCAGGAACATTGCCACACCTATAAGATTATTTTCTTGTCTGACTTGTGAGTACCAGACAA
This sequence comes from Centruroides sculpturatus, assembly GCF_000671375.1. Classification (NCBI taxonomy): domain Eukaryota; kingdom Metazoa; phylum Arthropoda; class Arachnida; order Scorpiones; family Buthidae; genus Centruroides; species Centruroides sculpturatus. The sequence goes on from NW_019384566.1 coordinate 231,976, forward strand.
GAAAATAATCTTTATTAGCAGTTGCACCAGTTGAACTTTTATAATATAAAGACATGTTATCAACATTAGAATGGTTTTTAATTAGATGTTGTATATCTTTATCATAAAATATATTTTGACAGTCTTAACTCGTAATGAATGACAAGAATGTCTTATGCTGTAACTCAACTTTTGAGTAAGAGAGTTGTTTTTGATTATTAACAAGCCTTGTATGTTAAATGTAAGGAAGTCAGTACATTTATCTAATGAAAGCACAATCAGAATCTCATTAAAAATACCTTTTTCAACATATCACATGAATTTTAACTTCAAATAAGATATTATACCAAATCTTAACTATCAAATTGTTTGTTTATATATAATTACACCAGTTTGTGAATTTTACAAGTAATTTTAACTTCTTCATGCAAATAACCATTTGTATTAATGGTGAAAAGTAGCATCTCATTAGATATTCAAAATTTATTACTGTCAGAATTAGTAGATTGCATAATTGTTTGGTTTAATGTAAGTTTTTTAATGAGAAAAATAAATTTTTTTGAATTTGTATAATTGTTAAAAAACTTAAAAGTTAAAACAGAATATTATTCCTTATTCTTAAATCTTGTTTATACTTTAGTAATGCTTGTTTGAAAGGTTTCAATATCAGGGATGGGAAAAATACAAGACTCTCAAATCTGTATTTTTTAAAATTGACTACAACCCCCATAAAAAGATTCAACTCCCAACTCCAACACTCCATTCATGTTCAATACTACTGATAAATTTAACCTGCATTCAGTCTAATGAATACAATAACTGTTTTAAAGTGGTTCTGTTCTACATTTCACCATTAAATTGCTTTTCAGTTTAAATGTTTTAAATATATTTGTTATTTTGATTTCAAACTTTTGAACATAGTACTTTAATGTAAAGTGAAGAATTACATGGGTGTTTTGCATTTTTTTTTTTTTCAGTTTAGATTTGAAAAAATAGCAGGGCCATAAAGTCATTTAAATTATTTATGATTAAAAATTAATTAATGTGACTTTATTGAAATGCTATTATAGTCAATGTACTGTTTAATGCTTTCATACCTAAAATGCTCTATTTTAGAGATCTGCTTATAGGTGAGAAATGATATGAAAACTTAAGAAAATTTCTGCTTCATTCTATGCATTTTCTTGATTTGTAAGAATATCTTAGAAGATTTAGCACTTGTTTGGCCAATAAGTGCTTAGTGTATGAAATTATAATATTTTTCTCCAAGAAAACATAGCTCTATTGGAATCAGTTTTTGAGACATTATAGTTTTAATGTTAACAGGTTTTTTTGTACAGTACATTTGCATAGAAGTGAAGTTCTTAATTAAAGAGAATAAGGAGGTTGGAAGTGCTCTATTTTCAAAAGGAAAAATTTAATATTTGATATGCACATTTTAAGCCATATAATAATACCAAATGTAATATTCTGTTTAGTCAGTGAGGGATATATGATTGGAATGTTGTTTACTTCTATTGAATATGAATTGGCATTTACTTGACTAGCTAAACTTGTCATGCATCTTTCATGTTTATTCCATGTGTTTGGAATGAATATCAGAATTGAGTCTAATTGAAATATGCTTAAGATTCGATTTAAAAATGTGTGTGAGTATTATGAATTTCATTTATTTCAGGATATTTTAGAAAGCAAAATAATGAATGATTCTGCATTATTCTCTTATCAAATATTATATGAATGGAATGACCATGCCTCATTTTTATTCTGTAAAGTCTTAGAATGATTATACTTCATTTTTTGTGGAATGATCATTTGAGTGATTATTTCATTCTAAACTATGATATAAAATATTATAGAAGTATGATACTTGATTAATCAAATTATCCCTTTCTTTCAGTAGATGTTTTTTTATATTATTATCCTAATACCAAACCTTTTATTGATGAGAGTATGAAATCAATTTCACATATATTTAAATTGTTCTACAGTTTGAAATTATCTGTTTTGAAAATGCATAAAAATGTACATTGTAAAAATTCTACATTGTGTTATGCTGATAATGATTTTATATAAATTTAACCTTAATCCTTTCAAAATCAAAGAATAATTGAAACCCACAGATTATAAATGTCTTCATTTTTTAGTGTAAATAGCATATTATCAATATATATCTTAATTATTTCAGATATATGATTTCAGTAGATATTTGACTATTGTGATGCTAACTTTTATCAAATTTGAAATAATTTTAATGAAATGAATTATTAAATGAATTATGATGAATTTGAAATTATATGACTATGAAATTATAATGACTTACTCTGAAATAAGTATTTTTGTCTATTTCTAACTTATGCCCTACTGAATGGAATTGTTTGGAATATTTTGTAAACCCAAACTTTCTTGGTCTAATAATGAACTTTCTAACTACTTCAAATTGATATAAAATGTATAATTGAAAAAATTCTCTAGAAAATATATTATTTTGAAAGTTTTTTTTAAATGAAGTACAGATGGTAAATCTAAAGCTGTTTAAAAAGTTTGAATAAGTGTGACAGATCATAACTCTCCTATATTCATTCAAAAACTCCTGGAGTTGACAACTTTGCCATTACTGTTACAATGCATATTTTTTATTTCTATCTGAAATATTGATATTTTCTAAACATTTATTATTATACATTTAAAATCAGTATCATTTTATTAGATTAAAAGTGCCTTAAATTAAAGATTACAAAACAGCATTTTTATTTGCTTTATTGTTATCTGTATAGAAACTCAGTCTTGTGCTGTTAATAATTGTATGATATCTGAATAATTTAAGTAAATTCATTTTTAGACTCTTCAATGATTTTTACTTAATCTTTTAATCCTGTGTATTTTTTAATGTTTTTAATAGATTACTTCGTAATGTTATTTGATTTTAGAATAGCTATTTTTAATGTAAAAATATTTTTTAAAAAAAGCATTAAAATTAGCAGAAAAATTTTTTTAACATATATATACAGTAGAGCATTGATTATCCGACCCCCGATTAACCGTCACTTCGGTTAATCAACCATTCTAGTTAGCAAATTTCAAATGTCCGCTAGTGATGTGGCACTACAATATTTGACTATGTCTTGGCTATTTTAATATTATTTTTGTTAAATTTTTGCGTGTTTTAGCTGGCAAATGGTCGAGCCGGACCATTGAAGGGAGGCTAGTATTTAAACGAGACTTAATTTTCTAATTATGAGTGGTTGTTTGTTTTGTGAGCAATAAAATAATTTAAAAATAATTTTTAACGATACAATAGTGACGATTATTATTTAAAAAAAAATTTTTGTTAGGTTTAACATCGATGAAAATTCAACACGAAGTTGGTAATAGCGATATACTAATATACTATAGTAATAACGTATTTTTTTCATTCTTTTCAGTTATTCGATTATTTCAGTTATCCGACCAACCTGAGTCCCCAATTGAGTCGGATAATCGATGCTCTACTGTATATGTTAGGAAATTATTCTTTAGTTTAATTCGTTTTATATCGAGTTAATGGAATTTAATTCTGGAAGAACGTTTTAATTATTAACTAGATATTAGGAAAAAATTTAGTAATATTTTGTAGGAAAGTAGCACTCATTATTTTTTGTATGCTATAATTTATTTTTAATTTTGTAACTAAAATCAGTTAGATGACAATATTTTAATTATCATGTTTGTAAAATTTTTTTGGTTTACAAAATTTTATTATTTATTTTTATAAATTATATCAAATTTATTTTCATTTCAATAGATATGTAACTATTGTGGATTGAATGAAACAAATTCATTGATATGAACATTTTGTAACAAATTTTTTATATTATTGTTGTTTCTTATATAGTTGTCAGCTCTGTGTAGATAAAAATTGAATCATAATAAGCATAATATATTTACTGTACTTTAAATTAGTAAGATCATGATAAAAATGAGGAATTAAATTAAAATAATAATTTTTATTTGATGTGTTTTTGTTTTTGCTTTTTTTCTTTGTAGGTTTATAATCGCCCATCATGTTCATTAAGTTGGTTAGAACGACATATATTGTGTCATGGAGGAAATAAACCTTTCAAATGTATTGTGGAAAGGTGTGATCAACGTTTCACATCTCAAAGTGCTTTAGAAAGGCATGTAAATTCACATTTTAATAGTGCATCTGCTCCAAATGGAAACAAAGTGGGGCGAAGTAAAGATGACACACCTACTAAGTTAATAAAGAAGAAAAAGCTTAGGTATCGTCGCAAGTGTATGGCAGGTAAAAGAATGTTTATTTATTTTAAAAAATTTTTATTTTTACATACTGAAATGTTTTAAAAATTTTATTAAACAACTCAAAAATAAGACAGTTGAATTTATAAAGTAGTTTTTAAGTAAATAAATAAAACACTTTACTTTAAAAAGCATTTAAAGTATAATATTTGCATATATTTTTGGTTATTATGTTATCCTTTTGTGCTACAATAGGAACAAAAAGTGTTTTTATTGTATTTTTAAGTAAATTTATTTTTTCAGCTTAGTGCATACAGTTCTCTCCTTTTTTTATTTCAAGATAAAAAATTCCATTAAAATCCTCAGTATTTTCAGGCTTTCCATCCCATTCTTGAGTACCAAAACCATTGTAACAGAAGTGCCACATGGATTCTAACACCACATATTGTAAAAACCTATTCCTTTATATCACTTGCTAGCTTCCTAGGATTTTAATGGAATTTTTTTTGTCTTGAATACCAAAAAAAAGCAGAGAACTGTACAAAGTATCGAATGAAATAAAACAAAAGAATAAAATAAATATTTAATTTTAACTGTAATTTTTATGTAGGATTGTGGATAACACACAAGTAAAATAAGGGCAAAAAGATCTGAATTATTTAAAAATTGTCAACATTTTCAGATTTTGCTAGGTAAAATTATTCAAAAACTATTGGCTGAAATTTTTAAGAGCAGATGAAATTGAATTGAAATCATATTGTATAAGATTATAAAAATATAGGTCAAATGGATCAATAAATGATTTATTGGTAAATATTTGATAAATTTAAAGTTTATTCAAATAATACTGTTTTATTACATTTTTCTTCTTATGAAATGTTACCAAGAATAAGTGTCGTCTCTTGCATTTTTTTTCTGTGAATTATTGAAAAACTTGAATGGTGGTTCTAAGTAGGATGGCTGTAGAAATTTGATGTTTATGATGTTAATGCATCCTAAAAAACAATTTTATGCACCAAAGGGAAAGGTCTCTTTTCTCTTTTATCTCTCTGATTATTAGGCTTATTAACCTTTATAAAAGATAACTTCAGATCATTCTTAAACCAGCTTAAGTTAATCTTTATTACAAATATTTTCTTGGGTTTTTTAAGCTGTAGTATTTCCTTAGGTCTGTGTGGAAAACTTATTTTCTGTATTCATTGTTNTTTTTTTTTTTTTTTTTTTTTTTTTGGTATTAAAAATTTAGAGATGTTTTACTTTCTAAATTTTTTGGGAGGTTTGTATCAAGAATAGTTTTCAGATATTCTTATTGCAAATTTATTTAGAATTGTGTGTATAGCCAAACTTCTGTTTTCAAACATAATTTGTTCCTAAAAGTTGTTTTAAAATCGAAACAAATTTTTCCAATCGTGACACTCAAAATAAAGTCTTTTTTTTTTTTTTTAACTGTTTCATGCATAAAAATGCCTACAAATGCAATGTAATATATAATATAATACTGTATTATATATAATAAATTTTTGCTATTTATCAATAATTTATCTTAAGCACCTTTAAATACGAATTCTTGAATGCCATGTATATTATGTGAATGTCAATTAATGCGATAAAAAACACATCTTTAACAATCCAGCAAATAATTTACTAAATTTACTAAAATAAAAACGTTTTTGATCATTTTCAATTGATTTTCCTCAGTTCTTATTCAGTACATACAATATATGAGTATGTCAATTAATGCAGTTTTTATTAATTAATATAATTAAATTCGACTGTGATATGTACCAAAAAATGGAAGTAGTATCTTTCCTGTACGTGCATTAAAATCTAATTTAAATAGCAACATCATTGATGATTTGTGTTGTGATTTCTAATGACGTGAGGTGTCACCATCTTCTGAATCAAAATCCATTGTTGATTGGTCAGGCTGTTGACTTTCTTTAACATGGCAAATATAGGGAGTTTGACTATCTGCATGTCACTAAATCTGTGGTCGGCTCTTGCTGAATATCTTGTTTGGCAACTTGGGGAAATATGAGTTTAAAAGTTTGTTTGTGAACCAATGTTTGAAAAGTGAATTGTTCGAAAACCAAGGTTTGACTGTACTTTAAATCCATTTTATTCTTATAAAAATTAAAAGGTAAATATAACAAAATATATTTATAGATTATATTAGCTCTCATAAAATGAAAAAGATCTTATAATTATGTACACTAAAAAAAATTATATTATTTTTTGGAAACTAATAACAATAGAATCTGTTATATAATGTATAGAACAAGTTACTACTAGCTTTTTTTTTCTTGTTGCATATTAATGCTATTCAATTGTTATAGCAAAGCTTAAATTTTAAAATTTGCAAATATCTTTTGTTGATTTTTTCCAAACTTCTGCAGGCATTTACATATAGAATGGATTGAACTCATTGAATGTAAAATTCAGAATACTGTATTTTCAAATTTCAAAGCTATAACAACAAATTTTATTTATAAATGTACTATTTTATAGAGTATTTGTGTAAGCAACCTTTTAAATAAAGATTACACATACCACAGAAAACTAATATTCACTTTAATAGAACCAGAAATCTGTTTTTTTATTTTTGTCTTTTATAACCTTCAGGAATTACGAAAGTTTTTTGGAACCAAGAATCAAACATTAAGAAATTGGTTTAAAAATAAAATTTTCAAATACATTGTACTCTTGCTAATTCATACTAATTGTAGTATGGGATTCTTCTATTTAAAGAAAAGTTTGGATAAGTGGGATTATAATTTGTATGAAGAAAAGAACTAAAGATATATATGCATATTTAAAAGATATTTATGCTGTATTTAGTACACATGTTTATTCTAAAATATGTAGGTCATATTAATTTTACAAATTCATTGTGTTTATAAAAAATAATTTGACTTTTGTTTTTGGCTGAAAGAATTAGTGGAAAAATGGGGAGAAAAAATTGTTTCAGATTAAGAGTTCAGATTAGGATAAGTTAATGAGAGTACACAATAACAAAAACAATATATATTATATATATATTATAATTATTACGTAATATGTTATTAACCTGTTTAAATATTTTATATTAAATTAATTTTTAAAATAAATTAAATAAATACAATAGAAATTTGGGCTTGTTTTTCTTAGTCAATTTACTATAAATTTGGAGTTTATTTTAAACTTTCAAACTATGTTAATCTGTTGTATTTATTTTAAATAAAATGCATTAATAAAAGAGAAATGGAAAGAACATAAAGTATATACTAAAAATTAAAAACAGTGTCTTAAAGCCAAGTTTAATAAAAGAAAAAGTTCTGTTTTAATTGTTATATTTGTTACCACTAAAGCTTGAAAGTCGTTAATGTGTACATTACCTAGCTAATCTGCAGATTAACTAGGGTGATCCATTAAAGTTGTGAAAATTGTTCCATTTCTCAAATTACCTAGATAATGTGCAGAGTATCCAGGCAATTTGCACATTACCTACTAGGCACTCGGTAAAGTGAAAATAAGATCTTTGCCACAAATACATGTACCACAAATAAGTGTGCTTGTTGCAAAAACCAATTGCTATGAAATTCAAAGTGTCACCAATCTTTAGACTGCACTAGTAAGCAAGCACAATTGGATAATGCTACCTATGGTGAGTAAAATGGCAGCTCGTCTCTGATTCCAGCAAAGAGAAGAAAGGAAACAGTGGGGATGCACGTTCAAACCTAACCTAACCTATTCTAATAATTTGGTTGGTAATAATTGTGGTAATTTATTATAAAAGGTTAGGTTAGGTTAGAATGTTCGTCCCCACTGTTTCCTTTCTTCTGTTTGCTGGAATCATGGACAAGCCGCCATTTTACTCACCATAGGTAACGTTAACTGCACAATTATATCATGCGATCACCAGAAAAGTATGATAACTTTATTATTTTTCGTCTCCGGTCCAAAAGTAGGGTATCGTTGAAGTCATCTCGATCCCCTCAGTTCAGATAGATACTCAAAGTCTCAAAATTTCATATAATAATTTCCCTAATTGTATTAATATTTTAAACCGTTTGATTTTTTGTATGTTTTTTAATTGGTTGATGATTGAATCTATCAACTAATTTGTTGATTGTTTGATTGTATTAACTTGATTCTTTAGATATCAAAAATTAAATAAAGAACATTATGTTAATTTAAGCTTACAGAAATGTTGCTGTTGTTCCAGCAAAGATCTTATTTTCACTTTACCGAGTGCCTAGTAGGTAATGTGCAGATTACCTAGATAATCTGCACATTACCTAGGTAATTTGAGAAATAGAACAATTTTAGCAACTTTAACGGATCGCCCAAGTTAATCTGCAGATTACCTAGGTAATATACACATTAACGACTTTTGAGCTTTAGCGGTAACATATTGACTAAATTTTCTAACTCAATTATTTTTTACTGTAGACATTCTTAAACCATTTCATTAGAATGATGCCAGACAAAATTTTAGAATCATCTTAATGACCAATACAAATTTATGACTCATCACTGATTATCACTTGTCCAGTTGCTACAATTTAGAATTGCATCACTTTAGTATACTGTAATCTTGTTTTCTTGCATTTTAATGTCAATGCTGGTTTTAGTTTTGCTTTTCTAATAAGAAAACTCTATCAAATGGTTTCTCGCTGTTCTCTCACAGACAGTAACTTATGCTTTTTCCAATTCCTATTCATCTCTTTTGTTGTATTATTGTGTTCATATTGCTTTTAATTTCCTATCCTGATGCTTTGATGACTTTTGTGGCCAATTAACATGATTTCCTTTAATAATAATCTCAGTTTGTTTACATTTGCAGTGCAAGTGCAAACATAGACAAACTGAGTCTTGTCAGTGCAAATCTTGCACAAAATTTTATATACACCTGGCTGAACAAACCTACATTTTTTTCAAAGTACAGTACTTGTTGAATTGCCCTCTTTAAGGAGTTTCATAATTTTTTTCTTTCTGTTATTTTGATATATATGTCTTTTGTAAGTCCCATGATTTTGTTACATTAATAGAATAATGGTGCATTTGTATATCTACAAGTATTTACTTTATATTCAGACCTACTATTGCATATTGAACAAGACAACAAATTATTTTAGATATACTATATATAAGGTGATTTCATAATTTTTGATTTGTAATGTTAAAAAAGAATTATGTATTTAATTTACATGTTATTTTGATTGATTAAATGTTACTTAATGTAGCCAAAGTGTCTGACTATTATTAGAAAATTTTTTTATATCAATTACTTGAATTATTTGTGTGCTACATGCTTACGTTGCTGCAGAAACATTCTCATGATGAAATGATTCCAAACTTTTGCCATAGTTTATATTCAAATTTAATAATTTAGAATACAATCTGTGGCAAACTGCCTACCTTTAGTACAAATAACTCTGTATGTAGTTATACTTAGCCAAGATATAGCCCAAAATAATTGGTGTTCAATGATTTGATTGGTATATATGGTAATTTTGTTTAGGTTAGGTTACTATTATATATATATATATATTATATAAGTGTAGTTCNTAGTGAGGTTCTACTGTATTTTAGATAAAATAAAAAAAAATAAAAAAATATATATATATATATTTTTTTATTATTATTTTTTTATTTTATCTAAAATACAGTAGAACCTCACTAATTCAGATTAATCAGTGAAAAGCCTATTCCAATTAGCCAAGGTTTTTACTCAAATATTATATGGTCTGAAAAGTACATTTTATTTAAAGTCAGATTTATTGTGCACTGTAAAGGAAAAATACAGTGATTTCATAAACTTTTACAATACAAAAGTAATAGTTATATCGTTTTTTTCATTGCCAGCCTTTACTAATTTGAACTATGAAAAAAAATCTCTTTGTTTTCTATTCCTTTTCCAACTGTATCTTAATCACATCTTTATGCATCTGTCTAAGAGTAAGGTAATAGTTGTTAAAACCTGGATTAGAATCAACAAATTCATTATTTAAAAAAAAATAATAAATGCAAAATAGTAATTTGAATTGTTGCAAATTCTGAATTAGGAAAGTCTGAATTAGTAAGGTTTTACTTAAATTAATATTAGGTTTTTAGCTTCTGTTTTTATTACTGATTGTTAACAGTTAATGATAATTTTTATTATTGCATGCACAAGCAAGAATTTTCATCTATTTTGTTATTCTTGTTTATCATTGTGACTATTATGTTATACTATTACCATATGTTTTACCTTATAAGATGCACTGCTGTATTGAACATGTCATATTTTTAACATCAAGTTTTTGGAGAGAAAAGTATTCTTCACAGTATAAGATGAATTTGGCTTATAGGACATCTTAATTTCAGCTAAATTTTTGGTATAAAAAAGTATCTTATAAAGTGAAAAATATAGTATAATTTAATTTCAAAGTTTATATGATGATGAATTTATGAAGTAATGTAAAAACTTACTCTTTAATTTTTGCTCATTAAATGTCCTTTCTACATAACATATTTCTTTGATTAAATCTTGGGTTTTTTAAACATACTTATTCCATGGGGTTTATTTGAAGACCTGGAGATTTTTCAAAGTCAAGGTTTATTAACTTGCAGCAGGAGACAAGTGAAAATTATATGTACATCTTTCAAATTATCAAAACTGTTTATTTGATTATTTATGGATTACAGCTACAAAATTTGAAATAATTACTGTTTTCATTGTTAATCCAATTCAGTGTCTTATCATGTTCTCATTTGTTTCTGCTTCAATGTTGTCATAGGATTTTGACTACAATTTTATAGTTCCAATTCATCATGATAAATTTGAACCAGAATTTTGGAAAGAGACAGTAAGTTTGTACCAGAGATTTTCTAATATTCAATAAACACTTGATTTATGAATTTGATTGCAACTTCCCTATGCTCAATATTTGACAATATTTTAAATTTTATTTTAAAAAATGTTTCCATGAACCTTTGAATAGAAAATAGAAATAGACTCAAGACAATTGGGAGAGGGAGAATTTCAGTTAAACTCCTTACTTGCCATTCTAAAATATATTACATTTCACAGTACAGTACTTCAACATGTTTTCCCTTCTTTTCAACCTGTGTTCATTTTTAACAGCACCTTTATTTCCTGGAATTTATTTGTAGAAATATGATATTTAATATTAAACAATTGAATTAATGATATACATTACCTTGTTTCTGTCACCTGTTTGAGATTATCAAAATTTAGTGACAAAATTTAATATCTTTGTACAAACACAAGTAAAAAAAAGTTACAAAAAAGTACTTAATGTTTTGTTTTAAAGTTTTATACTACAGTTACATATTTTGTTCATATACCAGGTAAAATATTAATTAAAATATTTTTAATATTATAATAAAGTTAAAAAAATTATTTCTGACACATTACTGTATAAAAGATTGAAGCAAAATATATATTAGCTAAAGTGATCCAAAAGCATATTTTAATGATAAGATTACATCAAACAAAAGAAAATTAAACTAAAAAGAAAATATTTACACTGAAAAAATTCATAATTTGTTTCTGATGTTGACCTTGTGAAATTGTGAACATTTTTGATCAGAGATTACAAATCAACAACATATCTGAAAAGTTGGCTACTCTTGCATGGAAAAAAATACTCAATGTTTTTTAAGTTAGCTGGAGCTTCTGCAAACATTGGAGTATTACTACTATCTTCATTTATTTTGCCATCATTGTCTTCATTATCTACTTCTTGAAAGTCAAGAATAATATCACTTAAAGCTTCAATAATTTTTTCATCATTTAAGGGGTACTGTATCATGTCAGATAGTCTTGTCTACAGGAAACATATTCAAGTACAGTACATCAGTGTTGGTGGCATCAACATCCATGTCACTAAAACAATTTAACAGATGTTGCAGATTATGTTCACTTGAAATTTTAATATTTCTTGGTTCTTGGCATTAATCATAGGAAGAAAGCATTGTGGCATTGTGATTTTACTTTTATAATATAAATATATATTTATTATAAAAGATAAAACTAAAGTATGCCATTAATTCATTTAATCATTTAATATAAAAAATGATCATAATGTGTCCTTTCTTCAGAAAGAAATATGTATTTTTCTTCTTTCTTTCTGAAGAAAGGACACATTATGACCTATATTATGAATCATGCAAAAGAGAAATCATCTCATGATTTCTTTATTTCAAAATATTACTTTATTGCTTTATGCATTTGAAACAAAAAGATAAATACTGTATTTCTAAATATATAAAGCTTATGTGATTAAAACTGATACAAGCTTGAACTTACATTAATGTTCATCAAAATTCTCTACAGATAAATAATGAATGGGATCTAAAAGCAACACGTTTCTTGTTGATAATGCAAGTTTATTTTAGCAATGTTTGGATAATAATTTGATGGAAAATTGTTTCTAGGATTAATGTCTATGATCTTATACTACTACATTCCAGGTTTGTATTGATTGATGTAAAATACAAGAGATTTAGAAAATCTCTAAGACTTACTTTTATCTATAAACCTTATCTATTTAATTTGTTTATTTATCTACATTTGCAGGTAATAAGAATGTTATGTACAAAATAAAATGTTATAATGTGCATTTGTTCTTATATAAAGAATTAAAGATAAATGTTTACAATAATTTTTTTATTCTACAATAATAGTAATCTTATCAATTTGATTCTTACTAAAAATCACTTTGAGTTATTAAAGATTTTTTTTTATTATTATGACAACTGGTTGTCTGATTATTGCAATACTAAAATATAGCATATTAACATTATAATGAAAGTAACTTTATGTGAGATTTGTAGTAGCTTCAGTATTTGATGTAATAAATATATGTCTTTACATATATTTTGGTATACTTTTTAATAGAGTATATGTTTAATGCATTTATTCTAGTGTGTAGATTTATTGTCATTCAGCTTTATATCCTTATAAATGTTATCATTTTTTACATGTAATTTATATTAGGATTTAATAATACATCTTGAAGTTTTTATATCTAATATATGCTGTAAATTGATTATGAATGCATTGTGTTGTGTTTTATTATACTTAAAAATTTTTGTTAAGTAAAATTTAGATTTAATTCTTAATAAAACAAATATGATTTTTTGTTTTAAACTATAAAATAGAATAGAGAATAAAACTATTACTAAATCTCTAACTGCATTAATTAATTACTACATTTCACTATACCTTTAAAATGCAGTCTACTTTTGTCAGTTCTCTAATGTTTTCGGTCTAATTTATAGACCTTCTTCAGGATTGATGTAAAATATTTTAAAAATTTGAACTTTCTCAACGGTAATTCGAACCACGCACGTTCTATAATCTTCATGTGCGTGGTTCGAATTACCGTTGAGAAAGTTCAAATTTTTTAAATATTTTACATCAATCCTGAAGAAGGTCTATAAATTAGACCGAAAACGTTAGAGAACTGACAAAAGTAGACTGCATTTTAAAGGTATAGTGAAATGTAGAGAATAAAACTGTTAAGGTGCATTTAATAATGGTTTATGATTAAAAATACTAAGCATATATGTAGCTAAAATTGAATTTTGATAAAATATAAGTAATACATATTTTCAATCAAAATTTTATCTTCAAGATCAAGAACCAAATACTTGTAATTTCATATCACAAGCTCAAAAAGGATTATTTCTTCCATTACTTCTGTAACTCAGAATTACAAAGAATATTTATGAACTAAATAAGTTAATGAGAATTATATATTTTCATTAGTTATCATAGAGAGTTAATAGCAATAACTTAGTTCCAAAATTGGACAGTAGAACAAGAATATAATATATCAACAAATCTCACAAACAGTCCAGTTTTTTGATATTTTAAATATTTTTGCCCTACCCTGAAGGCTTTCATTAGGAACAACAGTTCTAAGAACAATAGAATATGCACTTGAAAACTTGATCAAATCAAATTTGGAATTTAAATATGTTGCCAAAAGTACAAACACTTATTGAATGCTTGTTTCCTTACAGGGAAGTGTCATAACAGGCTTTTCTTTTTTGCAATTGATACAGTTGTGCCTCAAATATGCCTTAAAAATTTCTAGTGCTTCCAGATCTCTAATATATTCTGATTGTATGGTTGTCTTTAATAGAGTGTCTTGTTGAATCATATTAGGAAAACATATGCTCTTTATACCAAGGAGAATGTGAAAGCTGAACTAGCCAATATTCATAAGATAGTATGTGCACATGGTTTTTCCAAGTATTTCATTAGAAGTATCTATTGCAACATTAAATTACAGTTTGCATTACATAGCAATCCAGGTTACTTAAGAGCTGACAGAAAAGGCAAAGATTGTTTAGTAGTGCCATATGATCAGTGCTTCTCTGCTATTTGCAAGCAGATAGCCAACCTCAAGGACTACTAGATTGCATACAAATACACCTACTTTATTTTCTTGTTGGAAAGGATCCCATAAACACACAGACCCATCCCAGTTTATATGAGATTCCTCTTTATGACAACAGATGTGACAGGAACTTATTTTACGTTAGTTTGACCAAAAGCTCATTATTGAAATGTGTCAAGGAGCACATATATGACATAGAACACAGAAAAACTGCCACCACCCTCTTGATGTATGTACACCTCAGAGGAAGATGATGATCCTATGCTTTAACAAGCTACTCTATTAAAGACAACCATATGATCAAAACATATTAGAGATCTGGAGGCTCTAGAGATTTACATGTTAAGGAATTCAGTTAGATTAAAGTACAGTACTTTGTAATTCAAAGTGAAAAATTCTGTCTGAACTGTGATACACATATGTTAACTCATTCATTTAGATCATAGTGCTTCTATGCTTTAAGAGAACAATACACCAAGAACAACTTTGATCTGATTAATATGGCTTTGCTTTTACAGTAACACATTTTTGGATGTCACGTTACATATGGACTATCCCTTTTTTCTCTTATTTCATAAAATACAGCTAGGTTTTAGGATTGCAAGATTGGGCTACAAGTAGAAGATTGAGATATTTATAGGGCTTTAGGCTGCTAATTTTTGGGCCACTTTAAAAATAATTTGGGCTACATTTCGAGGAATTCTGCTTTACTTTTTATAAAACCCTCTGGTGACCTGTGAGGTTCTCACTGGATGTGCTGTCTACCTACAGTTTATTTATATTCCTATTAATAAATGAAAGTATAAAAACTGTCTATTTAAATGAAAACCATAGTTCAGTGTAGGCTGTGGTACGTTAAAAACAAATCTCTTGTTTGTATATTTATATTATAGCACAAGCATTTATGCTTTGTGTCGTCATCTACATGTTGTAGATGCACCTCACAAGTAAGAACATAATTCAATTAAGAACTTAACTTCAACATTATATATTTTTGAAGCCCATTATAACTGGACTAATTTTGATAATATATTTAACAAAATTTGTAGAATCATGTCAGCACTTGGAATAACACTATAATTTAGGTTTAGCAGAACACTGCTAAAAGGTTGCCAACCTCTGATTTAGAGAATTAATTTTATAACATATATAAATTCTGTGTGTTGATTAATTATTGATGTTAACTTCAGTGATGTGATTCAACGTATCTTAACATTTTAGATCTAGTAATTTCTAATTATAATTTTTTAAAGAGAAACAAAATAATATCCATATATAATTGTTTTTCCTTAAAAAAAATTCTATAATTATCATATATTTGTAAAGTAAAAATGTAGCCTTGTTAAATCTTCTCTTAATAATCTCTTTATTAGAATTTTTATCAGTTGAATTAAATAGAAGTGTAGAAAAAGTACAGAAATAGAACTGTTTTTGTTGTTCTAATGGGTGAGAGAAATCCAATTTTGAATTTAATTTTTAGATTAGTTTGATGAGGAATTATATGAATAATAATCTTCTGAAAATAAGTATGCTACAAGAAGATAGGAGTGAGTTAGTTTATTTAATATGACAAATATTTTTGTAGTTTATGGTATTACAACATTAAAAGTTTGTTAGAAGTAAAGAAATGAAAGCTTTTTGTAATCATTTACAACTTTCAGAAAATAATTTAAATTTACAGCTGTTTAATATTTGAAAATTGGTTCAAAAGTCAAATGTATTAATTTTAAACAATTGAGCTAACATTTCTTATAGTATGTTCACATTTTATTAAATTAAAATAAATATGAAAATAATAAAGAATAATAAAATAAAGAAGTTTATATTCAAATAGAACTATAACTCAATCTATAATGCAAATAATGTTTTAAGCTTTTTGTAGTAAAAGTATTTTTTACTACTTTATTAAGGCTTTATCAGTTAGATATTTGAACAAAATGTTTGGCAGAAACTTCAAAAAAATTCTAGAGATTTTTATTTTGGAATACAACTTTTAAAATTTGAAAAGTGCTCTTTCAAATATTTAAAGCAAAAATATATAAAAATATGCAGTGAAAATAAAGGAGAATTTTTAAAACTAAAAGTTATATTTCAAAACAAAAACTTCTAGAATATTTTTTTTGAAATTTGTGCCAAGCATTCTGTTCCAGTATCTAGAACTGATGAAGCTTTAATAATGTAAATTAAGGTATTTTTACTACAAAAATAATATTGCTTATGTTATATTGATAGATTAAGTTTCTCACTTTTCTACATCAGTATTTCGTATATTTATTCAAACAGAAAAATGGTAAGAGTTTCTAGGACCTAGAAATTGTTTATTTGATTAACATTTTCAAGATACAATTATTGCATCTTTAGATTACTTTAACTATTTAATTTTGTTTAGTTTAATGATCTTAAATGGAATGGATTTTTGTGTTTATAAATGTTAGAATTTTTTTATTTTTTAAAATATATGCCTCATTGCTCTAGAACATTTAAATTACATGCATTTTTAATATTCTGTAGCAGTGGTTCTTAACCTTTTTATACTTGCGGCCCACCAAATATTTTATAATTTTTTTGTGACCCCCATTTTTTTAATAATAAATTTATATTTGTTAAATTACTATAATAAATTGATTTTTTTATTATTGCTTTATTTTTTTACACACTAAATGTAAAACATAACTATTATTTCATTATCTATTTAAATAACATTCAAACTTCACAATTAAACATAAAAACTCATTAATTTTTAACAAAAAATAAAATAAACATTTAAAAATTCATAGAAGAAACAAAAAAATATTCGAAAATAATTTAATGAGATTTCTGCTGCTGAATATCCTCAACTAATTTGTTAATTCTTGGTTCAATTGTTTGTAATGCTATTTGCATGCAGACATCTAATCGCAGTTGATTGCCTTTTTTTGTTTTTATATCCACCATAATTGAGAACCCTTTTTTCACACAAATATGCATAAATTTTGCATAATTTGGCGGCCCCTGTCAAACTTCTTACAGATCCCCAGGGGGCAGCAGCCCCCTGTTAAGAAACACTGTTCTATAGCATTAAGATATTTATTTAAATTTCAGTTTAGATTTAAGTTGCATTATGAAACATGTTTGTAACTGTAACCATGCCTCCTACACTTACATGAAAAACAGTTCTCATTGTATGTATTTAAATGATTTTAATATTTATTTACAATATATTTTTTTGCAACTAAAAGACTGCTAAAATAAACTTTTATTCAGTAATCATTTGTATTTTATTCTGAACCATTCTGTTTGGTGATACAACAACGACTTACATTGTATGTTATTGTTACTTGAATTATGAACAAGACATGCAAGGGAGAAGCCAATGACAAGTGTACAAATGATTATGCTATAAGTTAAAATTAGTTTTTATTTGAATCAATAATATATTTTAAACTAATTTTGTAACGAGAAACTGCTTCTATATATAAAAATCAATTTGCTTAAATAAAATTTCATTTAAGTAACGTAAAGATGTTTTCATGGTGGCATTTATATTCTAACAAAATTATATTATGTGGAAAAATAGTGTTACAAATTTGCTCAGTTTTTGAATTTATAATAATGATATTTTTATGAGTGAGAAATTAGAATATGCCATTGAATTAATTACTATTAATTAAGATTACAATATTTAGAAATATTTTAAAATGTAAGATGCTGATTTTCTTGTTTTTTATATAACTGATTAGTAAACTGATTACTTCGTCTCACAAATATTTTTTCTTTAGGACAAGTCGGACAAAGAAAGGGGGGATTGAGCTTCAGTGGACGTCTTTCCCTTCCCTTATCCGACTTGTCTTAACCATTACATTAAATTTTACAAAACATTATGAAACATTAAATTTTATACAGTTTATGCATTTTATTAAAGTGTATTTATTTAAAAAATACTTGTATATTTCGTTTCTACTTATAGTATCTATCATTCATAAAGTGATAATGGTTTCGAGGGGGGTCGAGTTTTGTTGGACGTCCGTAGAAGGAATTACGGAAACTGGGACAAGAGGGGGGAGTAAAAATTCAAGAAAAATGCGAACGTAATTTATGGACAACCCGAACTTTTTTCTAATTTCGAGCAAGATTGAAAGTATTATTTATATATTTAAAAATTTAATCAGTTGATTTCTCGCATTATATGCACTTTCATCATAGTGGATATTTCAGAGATGAGATTTTAAATATTATTATTTACTTTTTAAGAAATTTTTCTACTGCACTATTTAAATAACACCATTGCAATATAAATTTTCTAGTTATTGATATGTATAAGCTTATAATTTCTTGAAATTTGGGGTACACGACAACTGGGGGCGATAGTCAAGTGGGAGACGGTTAACTAGACGCCCGTCATCTGCGCGAAAAAAACTTCAAAATTTTTTCATGTTTAGCAATCATACGATTTGGCGGATATTATTTATTTATTATTTTTATAAATATTGGCAAAATATATATAAATATAAATACAGTTATGAGGTATGAGTTATTTCAACTTAAGAAAAGAATGTTTTGGATCAATGTATTGTAGCACTGTTAATTATTTTGTCGGTTGATAAAGCACATCAAAGAAAAGCGGTTCTTCGAAAAGAAATTCTTTCGAGGAACTTTTATACTTTTTTGTTTTAATTTATATTGTATTTAATGTATAATGTAATGTATTTTTAATTTTATGTAATTGTCGTCTTTGTTTTTAGTATATATGTTAATTTTGGGATAGATATTGACTGTCCTTCGACACTTTTCTATTTACTTGTAAAAATAAATAAGTAAAAAACGTATGTAATATGTTTGTTAATTACAAAATCGTTCTTTTAACTCGTTTCTTAAAAAATATTATTAGTGATTTTTATAAAGAAAACAAAACAATTGTAGCCTATTTTGTCTATTGTTTACCTCTTATTTTATTGCCCAGTTTAACAGTAGCCCAGTTGACGGTGTCCCTTATCTTATATATATATATATATATATAACTTAAACTATAACCAACACTTTAATGTATAAATAATGAAATATATACATTAATATAAAATTTGTTCGACTGGTTATTAAAACAATTTTATATAATTCATTGAAATTCAAAAATCGTTTCCGCTAATGTTGTATACTAATTAGTTAAGCTTAGACGGAAACTTGTTCATTAAAATATTTGAACAAGTTATTTTATTTTTTAAGAAATTAAAAAAGTAAGCAAACATCTGGTAAAAAATATCGCCAGATGTTTTCATCCAACTTTTCAATTCCTGAATGAATTACATTCCTTCGTAAGAATATGTAATAATTACGTAATCATTCATTTAATTTTAAATATTCTGTACTTTAGTGTTGTTTAGTTATAATCGATAAAGAATTTTAACACCATTTAATTATCGTAGGAGTCGAATGTGTGCGAAATATCGGAATTCGGTTTCGTAAGTAATTGGAAAGTACCAAAAAGAACCGGAACTAAAAATATCAAAATAACCGGAAGGGGAAGCGAAAACCATGATATATATATGTGTGTGTGTGCTCAGTATTCTTACTGTGTAGTAATTAGTAAAACGGTAATTTTGTTTGTTTATTTAAAATGCTAATTAACTTCGTCTTTAATGATTTTTCCATGTGGTTTTCCCTTGGCCAACAGTTCAAACGTTATCTGGGATTCTTTTTCTTCTTCCCCCTTCCCTGCGCGTCGTCGGAAGAGTTTTGTAAAGATTACAAAGAGAAACCGGAAGAAAATTGTGTTGTTTTCGTATACAATCGAACAAATACCGTGTTAAGTAACTGGGCTAGAGAAGTGAAGCGATTGATGGAGACCATTGACCCGGGTTTTCCGGTGTCTGTCTCCAGGACATTGCCTGTCTGGGACACTGGTCGGTATGTATATCCCACGTCGACTTGCATGACAAAAACACGTCACACGTGAGAACTTCAGGTGCGCTCCTTCCATATTCAAAGGAAGGAAAATTTTTGGTCTTTGTCCATTGACGTGTTTAGAAAACGTAAAAACTCGACGCGAGAAATTCGGTTCGTAGGTTAAACGGATTTCGAGTTTTGCAAACGTGTTTAACATGCGAGAAAATCGTCGTTCTACTGTTAAATATGTCCCTCTTGTCAAAAACTTTAACCCCTAACTTATTCAGCAGGATATTTTTAAAAATATTTTCGAATAACAAATAGTAGGAAGTTAAGGCATAATTTCACGTTATGAATATATTTTATATATTCGTTAAAATTAAATTTTCGATACATATTTCCGAATTTCATTTAATTCCCGTTTTGTCTTCCGTGTACAGTACTCCTACACTCCACTTCCGTTTTGGAGTTAGTTTTTTTTTTTTTTTTTTTTTNAAATAAATATTATTGCATTTTTAAAAATTTTTAAATTATTCTATATAATTTATTATATTCAAAAAATTCAAAAAATACAATGCAAATTCAACATAATTTGCATTGTATTTTTTGTTAATAAAAAAATTGCTTAAACTTCTATTAAGCATTTAAATTATAATTTATTTAATATATTTAGAGGGCTTTAAAATATAAAAATTAAATCTAAAATTAGATATTTGTATAAATTTAATTGCTGCTGTGAAACCAATAGTTTTTGTAGTTCACTAATTAAAAAGTAATACAGATGCAATTTAGTTTAAAGAAATAATGCCAATAGCAATATATATAGTGAATATATATTAAAATGTTTATGCCAGAGTTTAATATAAAATAATGGATGGCATATTAATATTTAAATGAATACTGTGTTAACAGTTTTGCCACAAGTAATAATTGAAATAGGTTATTCCATCTAGTATTTAATTATTACTGTTATAACTATTATTAATTGCTCTACTATTATAGTACATTGTTATAATGATTACAATACACAATTGTAATTAATGTAAATTTCATTATAAATAATATAATTTTACAAGAATTAAGTTAAATGGTTTGTAATGAATAGTTTTGTTAATTACTTAATTTACTATTTGTTTTAATAGTTCAAGATTTTTGAATATTATATTATAATCTATGAGTCAGTAAATTTTGGTTTCTTATATCAACATTTCCATTTTTTCTTTTTAGTAGAAACTATCGTAATACTATTTTGGATTTTGGCTTGTGAACCATTAGAAGTCAGAAGTCACGATCCATGGTTGGAAAGCTTTGCTTTATACAGGATTATTAAAATATGATCAAAATTATATTAAATTTAGGGAAAAAATGAATTTCTTTTATTTATATTTTGCACAATATCTTAATCTAGAATATTAAAATTACAGGTAAATTCTAGCCATTTAGAGTTGTTTGTTAAAGTTTGAGAGAATTCAAAATTACTTTTCTTAAAGTTAAAACATAAAACATCTTTAGTATAGTATATTATTTAAATTTTTACTTCTCACTTTATTATATAGATGCATGTGTGTACATGTGTTTTAAGTTTATTTGTTTCTTTATAATTTATAATAGTAGTTTTAGTTGATTTTAGTAGTTCTAAACAAAATTTAATAAATTTTATAATCTTAAAATGATTGTTGTCAGGAAGAATCTTTTAAAATGGAACATGTTGAGATTGAATCCCATTCTGATTGCATTTATTGTATTATTTTTCCAGAAACTGATTTAAGAAGTTAGCATTTGATTTATTGAAATAAGTTCTTTAATTTATGTGATGAGTAATTATGTATTTATTTTTAAAATTCTCTCTTTGCTTATGCAGTTAAAACAGAAGATTTTTTTGATGCCAGAATTATGGAGCATGTTCGACATGGTTTATTAGAATTGAACTCCGTAACTGGACTTGATACTGAAGGAATACCTGGGACCATAACTTTCTATAGCACTGTAAGCTACTTTTACCACCATTTAATTTAAAAAATAGCTGAATATTTGTTCTCCATTAATTTTAATTTCATTTTTTTTTAAATGAATTATATTAATTTTATCTGACCATTCTTTTATATCATAAATATACAGTAGACCCCCTATAACACTGTTGATAATTCCGTGTTATATGAATTCCATGTTGTANCAATTATTTCTTCTATATTATTATCTGCTTTATAAAGCTGTTCTGTATATTCTTTCCATCTTCTCTTTATTTCACTTTCTTCCATTAGATCTTTTCCATGTGTGTTCTTTAAAATACCAAGCCTAGGGGTAAATTTTCCAACGACCTCTTTAATTGTTTTGAAGAGATCCCTTGCACGTCCTTTCGCATTATTTAATTCAATTTCTTTGCATTTATTATTAAAATATTCTTCTTTATCTTTCCTAATCACAACATACACACGGTGTATATCGGTCGACATCAACAACGTGCAAATGTTACGACTCAATCCTCTTTCACACGCGTCACATTCTCACGAAGACCTGGACAAAATTTTTCGCGCCGCGTGGTCCAAACAATTCAACTCTGTCAAACAAAAATATCGGACAGATAAGGAAATCAATGATTTCAAAATAGCCGTTAAGTCAGAGTCGAATTATTACACGAAATATTTTGAAATTGTACAGTACAAATAGTAAAAATACTTTTATATTATTTTCCACCACTATAATTTAATTCTTAATTATGAACTTCAGTTTTAGTAATCTTGGGAAAAGAAATAACTTTTTTTAATTTCAATCTGTCCACGCATATTTAATTTATAAATTTTTTTATCGGATGAAAAACATAACTAGAGGAATAAAAATAACATAGTTTTTATGTAATGACTTAAATCATTCATATTTAATTTATAAATTTTTTGTATGGATGAAAAACATAACTAGAGGAATAAAAATAACATAGTTTTTATGTAATGACTTAAATCATTCATACTTAACTGTAGAGAGCTTGCTTTGAGGTTTTAATGCTGTCTTTTGAACAATTTAAGATTGGTTGAAATTTTGGGATGAAAGTTTTTTATTTTTAACTTTAAAAATAACAAAATTTTAAATTAGTTAAACAGAAGTTGTCTTGTTAGATATTAAATCCAGTTATATATTCTCATTTTTATGTATATACAGTTTTACAGAGGTCAAATTAGTTTTTATTTGGAATGCTGTTTTAAACTTATTTTTATTCTTATTGGTTAGATTTTATAAAGCCTACATGCTCTATTTAAAACAGTTTTAGTTGAATATTTTATATGACTTTCCAGGAAATTTTAATTATATATTTAGTTATTTTTCAAATTGAAATAAATTAATAATTTAAAATTATTATTGTATTTATTATATCTTCTTTTTCTTATTATCACTGTAAAAATGACTATTTTTGAGTATATTATTGTTCTCTTACTCTTTGTAATAATGAAAATGGCAGTTTCTCATTATTTGTTCAAAATCCAAATATCTAGTGGGTGTGTATATACATATATATCAAATTCTATTCAGTTTGAAGAGTAATTTGTTCAAAGTTTACTGCAAAAGAATTGAAAAGTTGATGGAAAAAGTTATTTGCTTCCAAGCAAGATTGATTGTGAAAAAAGATTAATTAAAACTATAATAATTTACACTCTTCTCAAACTACACTTACAAAAAATAAATACACTTTGCAAACCTTTAACATGCAGTCTAATTTATTAAAGTACTTTGTTTGTCATAAATCGAAAAATTGTTTGATCCTGATGAAGATCAATTAATTGACCAAAGACATTAGATTACTTTAATAAAATAGACTGCATGTTAAAGGTTTTTAAAGTGTATTTATATTAGAATTTAGAATGTAACATGCTAAATTATACAATACAATCTGTGTAAATAAATATATGTATAGTACATGCATCTGCAAGCATAAAGAGTTGATTTTAAAAAATTTTTATTTAAAATATATATGAGTTGCTTGTGGAAACAAAAATGGTAAATGCCAAAATGGAAATTTTAGAATACAGCAAAAATAAAATTGTAATTGAACCATAAATCTGAATAAATTTATTTTAAAAGCTATCTTTTACTGAAAGTACATACTTTGTAATCAGTCTAGTTTCGTAATGACATTGTTGAAACAAAAATCAAAAGATTACATCAGGATGATGAAAATAGCAATAGATGGCACTTACTATTATGTTTCTCCAAGCAGCTCATATACATACACAATGCACTCTTGTTAATTAATGTAAACCAATTTTATTCATTTTTCTGCTAAATGTGCCAGACAATAAAACAAATAAATAATGGATTAATTTTTAAAAAGTCTGTAGTCATTTTTGACTTATTTTTTCTTATATCCAACCCACTAAGTCAAACAGTTGAATCCAATCCCCGTGTATAATAATTAGTTTGGATTAGCAAGAGTACACTACATATTAAATACAGGATGTCCCATCAAGACCACATAAACTCTGCAGAGCAAAAATCCTCACTTGGAATATATACAAAATGACGCAAGAATCATACCTTTACAACCCATAGTTTTTGAGAAAAATGCAAAAGTAAATATATGATGTCACATCCAGTGCACAGAAAATAAGCTTTATTGCAAACACAAACATCAGTACTTGCAAATGACATTATGCTTATATAGGAGGATATTCAAAATGGCCACCATGCATATCAAGGCATGCATGTGCATGCTGTAGAATGACTGACTGCACACAATCCAGTATTGTGTTGTCCAGAAAAGTGAAAACAGCATGGAGATGAGCAATCAAGATCATGTGCAATCAACCATTCTATGAATGTGTGCGTACATGCCTTGATATGTGCAAGAGTAATTTTTGAGTGTCTTGCTATCTAAGCATAATGTCATATGCAAATACCAAAGTTCGTGTTTCCACTAAAGCTTACTTTTTTGTGTACTGGATATGACATCATACTTTCCTTTTGCATTTTTCTCAAACTATGGGTTGTAAGAGGTATGATTCTTGAGTCATTTTTTTTAATATATACTCTGAATGAGGATTCTCACTCTTCAGTGTTTCTGTGGTAACATCACATAAACATATATGGGGCACCCTGTATAATTGGGCTGCAATTTGAAAAAATTGTAGACCTATAAATACCCACTGTTGGTTGTCTGTCCATTTGTCTTTCCTTAATCTTGAGAAAAAGGTTAAATAGACAAAAGATGAGACCAGATATGGAAACTTTAAGTGCAGGAGGCCCAATTCACTATATAAGAACTTCTGATTCAAACCGAAAGTCATGTTATTTTAATTCAAAAATTTCCCCCCGAAAGGTTTTAAATATATGACCAGCACAACTCTATTGTTAAAGGAAAAGTATGATGTATAGGGGCAAATTACTACTAATTTGAGGTGGAGAGCATTTGTTTTAAATTAAATAAATTAAAAATATGATCAAAATTGCAGCCTGGCATTGTAACAATGTCACAATAAATAATTGCTCGTTCATGAGTGTACATTCTGATTATTGTTCTGGCATATTTTGAACTGAATAACTGATTTTCATGATCATAAATAAATAGTATAATTTAAATTTATAATCATAAACTTTTTTTTTACCATAAACTGCAAATCTGTAATATAAAATTCATATGATAATTATTAATATAAATATACAAATAACTTTCATTTTTGGCTTCTTAAAGATACTTTTTATAACTCAAAAATAATTATTAATCTTAAATAGAAATAACAAAATAATTAATTATAAAATACCAAAAAAATTTAATGTGCAAGACAGGACTGCGGAGTTGGTAAAAAAACACTCGACTCTGACTCCTCTGATAATTTTAATAGGCTAACTCCAACTCCAGCAAAATTAAAACCAAGTCATTTTATGGGAGGCAGAGGCTCTCATAGGGGGATACCCTACTCTGAACTCTGAAAGGAGCCCTGGGCATTTACCCAAATACTTTTATAGTTAGTATTTTTAATATTTAACTTACATTAATTTTATACAAATAAAATAAATTTCTTAACAAATATTTAATAAGAAGAGAAAGGGGGGCGATAAAATTCAACATTAAATATCTTTATTCTGCAACATTTGCACTTCAATTTCACCTTTCCAGAAAAGTTATTCCAACTAAAAAGTGTGCGATCTAGCTACAAGGCTTGTCTGGAAAGTAAGTACTGTTTAGTTCTACCGCCATTGCAGTGGTAGTATCATAGTTCAGTGCCTGCGCACATGTCTCTCTAGTTGATTGTCAGTCCAGTGATGCCATTACAGCCGGATTGTGTTGTTTTTCCACGTGTTAGTAAGCATTCAAAATGTTTAAGACTATTGCCGATCCCGCCAACTATGAAGTGTATTCTGTAATATGATTTTTGAATGCAAAGAATGTTAAGCCAGTTGAAATTCATCATCAACTTGTAGAGATTTATGGTGAAAATGTAATGAGTGATGGAATGGTTAGAAAGTGGGTTCGACAATTCAATGCTGAACACACTGATGTTCATGACGAAGCATGGAATGGCTGGCCTTTTGTTGTCAGTGATGGTTTGGTTGCAAAAGTGAATGAAAAACTTCCTGAAAACAGACGGTTCACAATAAGATTGCTTTGTGATGAGTTTCCACAAATTTCAAATACTGTTTTGCATGAGATTGTTGCAAAAACAAATGTTCAGCAGTGGCTGTCTTCACTGGCGGCATCTTTCTTTGAAGAGGGTATAGACCAGTGGTTCTCAACCTCTAACGAATCGTCGCCCCCTTCAATAAAACCATTATGTAGTATCGCCCCCTTCACTTCAAAATTCCGATGCCGAGGGCCAAAGCTAATGCCAAATTCGAACTGCATTGAATAAATTAGTGACTAGTATAATGTTATTTGTTTAATTATTGTACGATATAACGAATAAAATATCTAATTATTCTTAATATTATGTTTTACTATATCACCCAGAAAATTGTTTTTCGCCCCAAAATATAAATTGTTACTAATCGCCCCCTTAACATGGAAAAACGCCCACATGGGGGCGATATCGCCCCCGTTGAGAAACACTGGTATAGACAAATTGGTTTCCCGATATGACAAATGTCTGAACAATGGTGGTAACTATGTAGAAAAATAGTTTCAAACATGCTCTTTCATGTAAAAATAAATTTTGTTTTGAAAAAATATTTTTATGCGGGTTTTTCCAAAACGGTACTTACTTTCTGGACATGCCTTGTACTTTCAGCCCCTTGTTCAGAAAAGAAAAATGTATACTCTGATCAATTAGTCTCACTCATTCAGAAAAATAGAGTACTCATTTAGAGCAGGGATAATAAAGAATGATTCAAAAATATTCAAATTCAATTAAGTCAAAACAATTATGTATACTTTGGAGTTTTTATTTTGCATCTTTTGGATGACTTTTACAGGCTAAAAATTACCTTATATGTAAGGCTAAAATGGCACTGAGTTCTATGTGGCCTGTTCTTTCAAGAATAAAAATAATTTTACATCCATTTATATAAAATTATTTCACTCAATGATCTGTATTATGTTATGTGCTCCTATATGGACAATTACTTATTATGATAAAATGCAAATTGTCCTTGCTTTATATCTTCAAAAAATTTTATAAGTAGTACAAGCAATTATTTATTGTGGAAGCTTTATGTATTAGGAAGGTTTTCTAATATGCAATCTTATTAAAATTTTAGAAAGGAAAAATAATTAAAAAATAAAAAAACAGAATATGTGAAAATATAAAATTATTATTGCAGGTGTTTGTTTAAGCTTTACTTTGCAAATTAAATTCATAAAATAATTTTTTATATAAAACTAAAATTAAACTTTTTTAATATTATGGATTTACTTTTTTCCTTTTTACTTTTATCTTTATTAAATTGATTTTTTTTCCATTAAATTGTCTGTTTATTTCATGACTCATATTTTGAGCTTTGTATCTTAAAATTATTTGATCATTATATTATAGAACTAACCTAACCTGATGATGACCATTTGAAATAGTAGAAAATATTTGTTTTAGCATTAAAGTACCATTTATGTGCTTGATTTTTGGTGTTTTGGTTGTATATTCTTATTTGATCATACCATATAATAACAGTAATTAGTGTATAGCAATATATAGGATGATTAGAATTATGGGGATACACATAACGAGCTGATGCTACTGAACCAAATCAAATGAAACTTAGTACACATGGAATGCAGATTATGAGGGGAAGAGATTTATGAGGGAAAAAAAATTAGTTGAACGTTTTACTACCAGGAGAAAATGAGGTGCTGCCCTGTTGAAAATGTATGTTTCTGGCTATGGGATTATTTGAGAGATCATGTTTATCAGGAATGTGTGCACTTCATTTCAGAGCTGAAGGCCTGTATAGTGCAACATGTCTTCCAGATTCTTCCTGAAATGATATATAAGTGTTGATGGTGCTGTTTTACAATTGCAACATGTGGTTGACAGAGGAGGACCCTACATTGAGTACAGAAAATAAAATTTTTTGTGCTCAATGTAGAGTCCATCTCATATAATCTCAATGTAGGGTCCATGCCATATAATTGTCATCCTTGCATCTCCACATTTTCTCCTGGTGGTACTTCAACTAATTTCTCTCCCCACCATAAATTTCTTTCACATTTCTTTCTAGTTTTGCATTGCATGTGTATTGAGTTTTATTTGATTTGGTTCAGTAGAGATGACTCCATGTGTGTCTTAGTACCATTAGTTTAATTCTAATCACCCTGTAGTAGTTGCAATAATTATTTTACTATTTTTGATTATTATTAATTAATATTTTCCTATTCACACTCAGATTCCTTAACTTTATAAAGTCAACACACCTTAATACTGAGAAAGCACATTTATTCAGCTAAACAAACATTTTCAACCCATTCCATGGGCCATCATCAGGTTAAAGATGTTCAAATGAATGGCTTTTTGAATAACATGTTCAAATTTAAATTATATTAGAACATGCAGTATATTGAAATCAAATAGTTTTAAGTCATTTAGTTATATTCCCAGTTCTGTATTATACCTGTCCATCTTCAGAGGACTCATTTGAAAGTACTTATGAATTATAATATTAAGATGTGTTAAATGAATTATTTACTTCTATAATCTATAGATTAAATTGCATATTATGCCTAATGATATCCTGGAGATTTTTAGAAGTTTTTCAAATATTTTCAATTAGGGAAAGTAGATTAAGCCTCCCTTAATTTAAAATATATCATAGCATAATAGTAAAACAGACACTAGTTTCTTCACATAAAGCTTTTATAAATAAATAAAATTATTTATATATTAATTCTGAAAGTATTTTTAGGTTATAGCAAGAAGAATGGAAGGAGGTGGGAAAGTGAAAGTCCTTTTACATTGGTCACCAGAGAATATGTAAGTTAAAATTTTGGTAATGAAAATTTAATATGTTTAAAATATGAAACTTTTAATAAACAAATATAGGCATATTCTTGATATCTTGGAAATAACAATTACACTTTTTTCCAATGACAAAACTGTTACTATTAAAACAGAATATTAAGGTATACTGGTTAGTGGGCTCAGTCTTCCTATCTGAAAAGTTTGTAACTTAGGTATTAGTTTGTAGTTTGTATATTTCTACCTCTTATAGAATATAACACTAATGTATATTTAAGAAATATATATATATATATATTATTGATAATGATAATAAAAAAAACTATTGCATCTAACTTGCAAACAAGCCAATAAGTTACAAAGTTCAAATAAATACTTCATATGGATTAAACATTTTTGGATTTTCTTTTTCATTTTCAGGAACATAAAATAACCATTACAATCAATCAAATATATGAAATTCCATTCAATAATGAGTCATACATTTTAAAATCATATGTACAACTCCTGCTAATAAAAAGAGTAGCCATGAGAAATATTTTAGAGGCATATGCATCCAGTTTGCAACAGAACAAGTCTCCACAAAGTATTTTACTAGATGATATTTTTATTTGGCTTTACAAACATTTTCACTTTATTCAGAATGAATTTTCAGAGTACATATACATAATATATAATGTTATAAAATTATTTGATAATTTGTAACATTGCTATATTTGAATAAAACTAATAAGAATATATCTAATACATTTGAACCTACAATAACAGCTACCTCTAAACAGCTACCATATTTTTAAACATACAGAATAATCTTCAAACAATGGCCATTTTTTGTTTCCATCAGTGTCCATTCTTCAGAAGTTCAAATGTATATATAACTGCTTAGGTAATATTATACTACTGCTAGTTTGAATTAGCCATAAAAAAAGTAGCCAAATAATAGCTATTTAATCAAAACTCAGTTGAATGAATAATCCACTTCTCGTAAATGTATATACAGTAGAGCCTCGAAAATTCGGCACTCGATGACTCGGCACTTTGGATAACTCGGCAACACCCTCGCAGGGCAAAAATAACCTTATATAATTAATTTTCATCATAGTCAGCTTTATGCCTCATAAAGTATTTTTCTGAGGTCTGTCTTATCAAGTAAATTACTGTACACAGTGTATTTATTAATTTTCATTTTCATGTAGTAAAGGCTCTATGCCTTCATAAAGTATGTACTTTTTCCTTTGTTTATGGGTATTTGGGCAGTTTATTCTCTGTTGTATTCTCAAGCAAACAATACATATAAGTACAGTACAATATTTTCTGAGGAAACATGCATACTTATCCTTTTTTAACCCCATTCCCGATAACCCGGCATTTTCACAAACTCGGCCACCCTTCGGTTTACATTAGGCTGAGTTTTCAAGGCTCTACTGTATCATTATTATATGAATAATAATGAACTACTTAGTTAGAAAATAACTTTGAAATGATTTTTGATTTCATTATCCGAAAAGTATAATATATCAAACAAAAAATAGTAATGTGTAGTTGAATACTGAATTAATTTAAAATACTTTGTTTTTTATGAGAAAGAATGATTAAATGACACAAATTTTTGACATTTTTTTAAAAATATATTTGTATATATTATTATTTTAATTTTATCTGTTACCAAATATACATTTTTTTCTCATTCTTACTATTAACTCTTTAATACATATTGTAACAAATATTACTTATTAATCATTAACAAAAAAGTTTTCTTCTGTTCATATTAATTCATTCAACACATGATTAGTTTGTTCATCAGAAATTCATACTGTTGAAATGGTGTATGATGATTTTATATATCATATTCACTACTATCATTTTTCCATGAAATTTGTAACATCTGTAAATATCTTAAAATAAAAAATGTGTTAATTTTATATACAATTTGTTTCATTGATGTACTCATTTTTATAACTTATTTGGCATTTTTATATTTTACTGTTCATTGTTTCTATGATCTGTCTTTGTGAAATTTTAATCAATTTGATTTTTTAAAAGTGTTTGATTCTTCTTCATTTATCTGTATAAGTTAACTTGTTTTTTATAAGCTAATTATAATAAGTACAAAAATTAATTTAGTTCCTGTCAGAATAATTTATTCTTTATTTACTGTTTACTTCATTTTTGCTGTTCTCTATCCCTAAGTTTGTATTGTATGTTTGAAAATTAAGTATGTTGTAATATCTTTCAATGTCTTCTGTCTATAACAGTGGCAAAATTAAAATTGAATTTCTTGGTATTTAGGGATATTAAGTGTATAAAATTTATATCAAAAGTATTCTGAATGCTTTCATTTTAATTGTGTACAAAATTTCTTTAGAAGAACAGAATTACAGTATTTTAAAAATAAAAAGTATTCAAATGTTACATTATGTCAAATCATAGCCACTAATTTTATATATTTTTTATGATTATTTATGATATGATTATAAGTAAGAGCTGGATTTGTGTGCACATGCATGTTGTTTTCCTTAAATGTTATGATATTAAAACCTCAATATAAACACAGTTTAGGTCCAAGTGAATTAAATTAAGGTGTCCAATAATGCATATTTTATATGCATTTTAAAAATGAAAACAAAATATGCATTTATGATTTTACTGCAAATTTTACAGATTTGAACACTTTTGGGAATAAATAAGTGTTTTATAGACTTTATTGCTTGTTTGCATGATTGCAAGTACTATTTTTTTTCAAATGATCTATTTTGTTTTTGCTGTCTGTGCAGTGAATCTTTTTTGCACAATATCGTTTACAAGAGAAATATCACTTCACCATTCAATTACAGATGAACATGCAAAATTCAAATGTTTTAAATTTAAACTATCTAGCTTGCATTAACTTCATCTTTTAAAGTTCCACAAATGAACATGTTTTACATTATCATGGAAATTCCTCATTTTTCAAACTCTTAAGAATCCTCTTAATTAATTGGATTAAAATTATTTATTCTAAATGTTATATTTATGAATTTAATAATGTTAAATATAAATCTTTCAAAAAATTCTGTAAATATAATATTCAAGTAAGTATAAGGGGGGGAATTTCTTGTGAGAAAAATAATCAAACTCCACATATGGAGCATGTAGAGAAAAGATTCCATTATATTAATCAACAATATTGATAAAACAGCAGAAAACTAATGCTGAATTTCTAAGAAAATATGTACAGGAGTTTGGATCCTCAAGATTTAAAACAGATGGAAAAATTCTTTATTGTAATATATCCCACAAATTGTTTTTTTGTAAAAAACAATTTGTGGGATATATGGGATAATTTGTGGGATATATTACAATATGTTACAAGTGTCTCAGCATATTGAAATGTTCTTACATCAGTGCAACATGAAGGATCAAAATGAGCCAAAACAGCAATTGATAAAAGGTAAGTTCTAGTTGCACTGAAACTAACTTCAGTAGAGTTCATGATATCAGTTGGGAATGAAATATTACTGTAAAGTTTGACACTAAATTTATAATTAGTTAATAACTTAATAAGAGCATTTACTCATTTCTCTTCATTTGTACAAGACTATAAACAAAAAATATATGACTAGAGAAGTGACATAATTACAGTTTGAGAGAAACTAGATTAGTCCAGCAGTAATCCTCAAACATCTTGTAAGCAATTATATGTATAGAAATAAATTCAATAATGATTGATTAGATGCAAAGAAAGTTATAAAATTTTATTAAGTATGTAATTTTATTCTTAATTGGCTTAATTGCCATATCCTAAATGAAACATTATTCTAATGTGTATTTTGTGATGTTATAATTTTCAAATTTTGTATGTCACCTTGTGTTGCATGTTTATTACCTCCTGCCTAAAATGTGTGATGTAATAGATGTTAGTAAGATTTGCTCACAGACAGAAGTACTGTACATATGCATTTCAACCTACAAATTTTATCGTAAATTGCTGATACTTTTACCATGTTTACTGCATATTTTAGGCATTTTAACACCTGTATGTATGTATGTATATATTGCAAATTTAAATGCACATAAATCTGGCCCTTAATTATAAGGCCTGGATTTATATGTTACAAAAAGCCATAAAATATGTACATAAATATTATGAAAATTCTGAAAATATGTAGAGAAAAGCACATGTGTTTAAGAAAAATAATAAATTTTTTTTTTGAATTTGTAATCAGCAGTGATTTCTATAGTAGGATTGCCATAAATCTTGTATTTTGCTTTTCATTCTGATGCTCCATAGTAAACACCATTACATCTAAAATCATCAAAAAATTTTTTTTTTTTTTCCTTATTTTCAAGAATAATCTCACAAGAAAACACTTGACTACTTTCATTTCATACTATTTTAGATGCAGCTTTTTGCATTTTTGATTGTGTTTTAATGAGGTATGCCATGAGAATGTATATTAAGAAGGGATTTTTTGAAATTCCCACTATGGGGGAGAGGGTTAAGGATTACCCTGAAGAACTCGGCTTCTACTGTATTATTTTAGATGTCTTTTTGGCATTTATGCTGGATATCAAACATATTTTTAGACCCTTCTAAAAATTCTCAACAATATTTAGTGTTCCATTGTATAAAAAGTTGGCATGGGGAGCACATGCGCATAAGTTGGCATTATTTGAACTCTTTATCTTAATGTTCAATTTTATGTTCAAATTTATATTCATGAATAATTCTGGAAGATCCTGCTTGTTTTTCAAATTTAGTAAAACCTGAAGAAGAACTCAGAAAGAGTTATGAAAATGTTTATTATTTATCACTTAGAGGTATTATGCACTGATTAGTGGTTGCAGTGAGTCTTATTTATTGTTATATCGGTGTGGTAAGCAGATATCTAAAATTTTCTACTTAGTCTCAAAAGAGGGGAGACCTAATTTTTGCACTCAGTGAAAATGGGTAAGATTGGCTATAATCTAATAATCTTAATCTTTGCTATTGTTACCTTTTGTTCAAGTAACACCAGGCTCATCTGCTAGTTGTGTTATGTTTTTTCAAATTATGTTAATTTAATATTTTTAAGAATTATAATAAGAAACTTCAGAAAATAGATACCATTAATGAATTACTAGATTGTTAGACATTATTTTAAATAACTGTCATCATAAAAGTCCAGGTATGTATATGTGAACTGGAATTTTTAAAAAATGTGTTTAAATTAACAACTATATAATTATTTCAAGACTGTATAGTTTGAAATTTAACTAATTGATTTTAAACAAATGGATAAAACTCTGAAGCAGAAATACTGAAAACTTATGACAGCATAAATAATAATACATATAAAAAAACCAACAGTCAAACCTAAGTTTTCAAATGTAATTTGTTTCTAAAAGTTGTTCTAAAACTGAAACAAATTTTCCCATAAGAAACAATACACAATACAAAATGGATTAATTTATTCCTGATTCCTAAATAAAGCCTTTTTAAGTTGCATTACTTTTCTAAAAGATGTTCATTAAAAGTTCTTGCATATAATTAATACTGTTAAATATATGCCAGACATCAATTATGTACTAATGAGAAATAATAAAAAAAAATTATATATTTAATAATAAATTTTTATTTAATTTGACTTAAGCACCTTTAAACATGTAATATAAATGGCATCCAAGAATTCATGAATGTCAATTAATGTTGTTTTTATTAATTAATTTGATTTAAATTCATTTGTAGCATGTACTGAAAAACAGAAGAAGAATCTTACCCACATGCACATTGAAATCTAAATTGAATAGCAACATCATTGATAATTTGTATCGTAACATCTCATGACATCAGGTGATCTTGACACCACTAATTTCTGAATCAGTAGTCCTATTGTTGATTGGTCAAGCTATCAACTTTCTTTAACATGGGAAGTATAAAGAGATGGCCATAGATTAGAGATACACAGATAGTCAATATCTGTGTATCTCTAATCTATGGCCAGCTCTCACCAAGTATCTTGTTCAGCAACCAAGTTATAGTACAGTGATCGGAACAAATATGAGTTCAAAATTCTGTTTGTGAACTGATTTGTACAAAAAAATGAGGCATTTGAAAACTGAAGTTTGACTGTACTATTAACTAAGTATGAAAAGTTTTCATATTCCTATATTTTTTAATGAAAATTTGCTGAACTAATGTTTAAGTAAATACATAAAAGATTTTAATAAAAAATGTATAAGCCAATAAATCATCATATTATTGGTTTTTACAAATAAATTATTATTTAATTTTAAGCTTATACTGAAAGCTAAATTGATAGGTAAATAATAGTAAATAAATTTAATGTACTTAAAGTCAATCCAACAATTAATAATTACTAATCAATTGCACTAATGCAGTTGACATGCCAGAAATATGTAGTAACTAGTAAAATGTGGAAAAATGCATTTCATAAAATTAGCATAATTTGCTTTAGAAATTGATAGGGGGAGTCAAATATCAAAGTTTTATTTTCCTATATATCAGCAAGAAAAGCCTATTGTAACATATAAATCCAGAGTTTATTATAAGTAATTGTTAAAAAATATGAAAACAATAAAAAAAATATATATTAAATTCTAACAAAATATAAAACTAAATTATTACAGTACTAATAATTTTCTTCTCTTTCATTGTAGTTTTGTTATTTTGAATCCATCAACAGTTTAAATGTATTGTTTGATTCAGAATTTACTTTCAATTTGCATGTCACAAAAATCACAAAGTTTAATAATTTTATAATGTATTGGTTGTGGTAGCATTGCTAATCAGTCTCATTGAAAAGATTAAAATATATTCCTTAATTTTTAGTGTATAATTGATTATGGATTATTTGTGTGATTCAATGTAATGGCTTTTTTACCAGATAATTTCTTCAAATAAAACACACCTTTAATAATCCAACAAATAAATATTAGTAAAATAAAAACATTATCAACCATTTTTTAACAACCTTCCTCAGTTAACAAAAATATTTATATTTTCATATTTACATTCTATTTTGGTGTTCTATTTTTATGTTAACTGAGGAAGATCTTTAAAATAGGTCAAACATTTTTATTTTACTAATATTTATTTGCTGGATTATTAAACATGTGTTTTATTCATATTATAATTATCCAGTACGTATTGTACATTATATACAGTATAAGATAATTTTTTCTGCATTAGGAAAGTTTTGCATGTTAGTGAGATTAAGTTGTGAACCTCTTGTTCATTTTGTTCAGGTTATCAGAGTTCTTGTATATTTATTTTAAAGAAATCTAAATATTATTTATTTTTATTGATTTCTTTAAAGTTTTTGACAGTTGTTTCTCCTTGTTTTTAAGTTGGTATATTTTGTGAAAATATTTTATATTTAGTTGTGTTTTGTTAGCTTTTTTAAAAAATTGATAGCATACAATTATTAGCTGCCAAGTGACAGAAAGTTGCTAAAATTTTACATGTAAAACACATGTGCATTTGATGTTATATATATATGATATATGTATGTATGTATATATAAATATATATATATATATATAATTTATGAATTTATATAAAATTATGGCAATTTGAAAGTAGTTGTGGATTATACAATGAGATGGTTTTATATAATGATTTTAAATTGCAATTACTGTACAAATTCATCAAATAGCTTTCCTTTGTCTAAAGTCACTTAAGGATGTGTTTATAAAATGTAAAAAATCCTTTGTAATGCTCAGACACACTCATTTACAATTGCAGTTTTTTTTCTGAAACCATTAAAGATCCACAAACCATTAAAATATCTCAAATTTAGCTCTCTTCTGTTCACATCAATCCACATTTTATTATTAGATACTTACTTGAACTTAAACTATAAATTTAGCAGTTTTCTAGATATATTTCCTCCTTTGTATATAATGTTACTATTTCAGAAAACTATTTAGAAACTAATTGTTGCGTTATTATTGTTACTATTTGTAGAGTCATTTCTTGTAACGGTATAGTGTACAAATTCATTTTATATTAATTAAACTAGATTGTAGTTGTATGTAAAATAATTGAATTTCAGTCAACTGCCAGATTATTGGGCTATACTTTGACTAACTATTAATAATTAATGTAAAATAATATGTCTTAAAGGTAGGCAGTTAGTCTGTTGTTTTGTACTAAAATTAATAATTATAACAATTTTTGAATTAAATTTAAAAATTATTGTAATTAAAGCTAAGTCCACTTAACAGAACATCATGTAAGGGTGCAGTTTGCTTTATAAAGCACTCTCCTATATTTCTGATTTTCTTCCTTGTTTACGTTAGTGAGACTTCCGTTAATAGAGAACCAGATAATAAAATGGTCTGTTTATAAGAATATTATGTCATTAGTCACTGAATGAAAGTATCCAACAAGTTGAATATGCTCTTGTCAAACTGCTTACATTTACAATTTTTGTTGAGTAGACTGACTTTGAGTCCACTGTTTGATTGCAGGCAAATTTGTTTCAATATTGAAGGTGACAAGTTTGATTTAGTGTAAATTTGTGTCTGGCTTAAGAAGTAAGAAGAATAGTGTAGTGCTAGACTCAGTGGTGGAATCCAAGATTTATTTCAGATTAAACATTTTTCTAGACTACACCTTCCATTTGCTATAGAATTGAACAAAAAACATTAAAGAAGCATTCTAATACTTATGAACATTTGGAAATTTCAAATATTTATTTAAAAGTTTGATCACATAATAGACTATAAAACAAATCATAAAATAATAAATAATAAACATTTGCATGTGACTAAAGTAAAATGACAATAAAAATAAATTGAATTAAAAGAAATCATAAACATTGGAGAAAATGGAATAAACACCATAAACTGCCACTGCATGTTGGTTCTTACAATGGGTGACACTCATTGACCAGATGGACCACAGTTCTAGTGCAACTTCATAATTTATTATTTACATTGATGGATCAAGAACTGTGAACTTGCAGTACAACCATGGTTTGTCAATTCTAGTGCAGTCAGTAAATGAGTTTTTTTTTCATTTCTTTCATCTTTTAAATAAATTTTTGTTTGATTGCTTACTGTTTTGTTTATTTTATTCTGAATAATGTGAAACTAATTTATCTTTTTTGTAATATAATTTCTTTGAATTTTACTCTAAAATATAAATAATTTGTTAATTATATAAAATTAATAATAATTGTATTAGTCTTTGTTCAGTGTTTTTCTTAATCTTTTTATTAATTCAATCTTCATATTCATCCTACTTTTCTTATTTTTCCTATGAAATATTCTGCTTTTTAATAAATTGTTCTACTTTTTATCTTTGATAATACAGGATCAATTTTTTTCTAAATAAAATGCATCTAATTCATTTTTTGGCTTTTCTATTCTTTCTTATATTTGTATATGTAATTCAAGATCTTGTGACCACAAAATGATAAATTATAAATTTGTAATTTAAAGAAATTTAAGTTTTTTAAATCTAAATCTCAATAATAATTTTTCTAGTATTTAATCAAGTCCCAATGAAGATTATGAGAAGGAAGATTTTTTTTGCAAGTTCTAAGCTGCTATAGCAATTTTCCATTAAATCAGAAGAATGTTTTAATATTCTTCTGATTTAATGCCTGGAGTAATAGATTCCATAAATTTTCTGCCTTTATTTGCACTAAATACTTTGGTTATTTTATATACTCATACTTTCAGTTCTAATAAAAGCAGAAAATTTGCAAAGTTTTTTGTCATTTCAATATACAGTAAAATCCCATTTTAGCATTTCTTGATTTAATGTTTACTCAAATAATATTTGAGTATTATATCCATCTTTATGTTCATCATATGTTCATCTTTAATGAGCAGTAGTGGGACTACTAAAAACAATTATATTGGGTTTTGATTTAGTGTTTCTTGATTCTACACTAAACTTTGAAGTGTGATGCAAAAACATCTCTCTTCAAAGCTGCATATTCAAAAGTGATTTTGACTTAATGTTTACACAATAGAAGATACAGTGACAATTTTTGGGTTCTGAATTTTCAAATTTTTGCTTTCTAGAGGAAGCAAAAATTAGAGAATTTTGTAGCCCTTTTTTTTTTACAGAAGCAGATACTTGCTTACTCTTTTAACATTCTAATATCTAATGTAATATGCAATCCTGCCTGTATATATATATATATACGTACAGGATTGCAGAACCATTATATATATACAAAAATTTACTCTTTGCTTTTTATCATTATATATTATTATACAGTTTAGTAACTATTACTTTTAAATAATATTTACTAATTGTAAATATTGAAAATAAAAAACCATAACCTATTATTCTAAAAAATGAGCAAGTCTTTTTAGTACAAAATTTTCACATTAAAAGAAATAAATAAATAAAATTGAGATGTATACTAAATTAACTCTGTTTTTCCTTTTCTTGTTAAAATGCTATAAGCTATTTTATCAAATATACTATAAACTGCTTTTGTTATGATATTTTATTATGATATGAACATCGGCCTCTAAATGATGATTATTTTTAAATTGGTCATACTTATTCTTTTTAAATTTTGAAATCCATTAGGAGCACTGTTAATTATATAAATATATATTGTAATTTTAAATGAGAAGTCAGAAATATATTTGAATTTTAAAGAATTAACTGTTTAAGAAAACTGAGTGAATATGACACCTTATAGAATGATCAAAAGAAATAATTTGTAAATTTTTCTTTACTTTTTAAAAAAAACTTTATATTGAGAGAATGACTACAGTTGTTGGATATTTCTTTGGATGGAGCATTCTAATTTGTCATAAAATTTGATTATCAGTTATATATATGAACTACAGTAATTGTGATAAAAGTAATATATGGGAAGTATTTTTTTTTTTAATTTAATATTATTTATTAACTTGAAGTATCATTTCACTTGTTAATTTTTGATGTAACACTTCTCTCAGCTTTTCTTCAAATATTTTCTGATGAGTAAGGAAGATACCTTAAATAAACATTTTTATTGTGTATTTACTTCTCAGAAATTTTGAAATACATGTTGATTAGCATAATTTTTTGAAATTAAGTTATTTGAGAGTATTAAATTCTTCAAAATTGAAGAGTTAAAACAGGTTGAAAAAAAATTAACTTAGAATTATTGGTTTCATCTTCTATTTTTGAATTGATATCTACTTGGTATTATAATGTTGAGTGACCAAACAAAAGTCTAACACTCACAAAACATAATCGAGAGTGTGGCAATGCTATTGAACACTGAGCTGGAAGGCTCATGGTGTCATTAAATTTGACTGTTTACAAATTCCTTGTATTACTAATGAGTTCTACCTTCATTTGGTCATCTGGTAAATTCATATTTTTGTGATTTGAGAATTGATGAACATTAAATGTATTTTTTATGGTTCATTAAACATATTAAAATGAGATATTGTTCTGTTATGAAATCTGTTCATTTGAATTCTGTTTGATTCTCTTATATATGAAAAAATCTAAAATTAAAAAAAAAAACTACTTGCATTTTTCAATTTTTAGTGATTTTTTTTTTTTTTTGTTCATTTTTAGTTTTCATTGCTGAATTTTGTGTTCATGAATTTTATTTGCAAACATCAGTGTGTGGCTTTGCCAGATCTAGCTGACTACGTCTTGTTTCCTAAATTAAAATTTACTTTGAAAGGGAGACAATTTCAGAAATCTAGAGACTATAATGAAGAAACTAAACAGCATTCTAAAAGAGATCCTTTCATGAAAGTGTATATAAATTACTAGTGTGTGCAAAAATTTGTAAAGATCACAGAGGAGTATATTTTGAAGACTGATACTAAATTGAATCATTTTTGCCAAAACTTTTTTATATAAATTTAGTTGTTGAACTTAATATCATAGCTCCATTATGTATATAATGTATATAACTGATAATCAAATTTTATGACAAATTAGAATGCTCCATCCAAAGAAATATCCAACAACTGTAGTCATTCTCTCAATATAAAGTTTTTTTATAAAGTAAAGAAAAATTTACAACAAATTATTTCTTTTGATCATTCTATAAGGTGTCATATTCACTCAGTTTTTTTAAACAGTTTATTCTTTAAAATTCAAATGCATTTCTGACTTCTCATTTAAAATTACAATATATATTTATATAATTAACAGTGCTCCTAATGGATTTAAAAAATTAAAAAGAATAAGTATGACCAATTTAAAAATAATCATCATTTAGAGGAGGACATTCAATGAAATACTATGATAAAAGCAGGCTGTAATATATTTGATAAAATACCATGTTCAATACAATGTAGACAAGGCTTGAATCTTATTCTAATATAAATCAAATCATCATTTTACACTGTTGAAGACTTTTGGAAAAAGGTGTTCCAGTCAGCATAGCAAGAATTTGATTTAATATGATTATATGCCAATTACAAACTTGAGATCATAGTAATGTCTTGATCTTGTTAGCAGTGTATGTATTGGTTCACATTTTTTATTTTTATTTTATTTTATTTTATTTTTTATTTTTTTGGCATTTTTCATCATTTTGTAATAGTATCAGTATTGAGCATTTTGATGTAAATATTTTCCTGAAATGAAAGTTGCTTTGAATATTTAAAATCAAATCATAATAAGGAAAATAAAGTACATTTCTTATAAAGATTATGAATATTTACAAGTATCTTTATTTTTGCTTCTTGTCAATAGGGTTTATTTTTTCACAATAAAGTGTTTCTTTTTTTTTTTTGCTTTGTAAATTATATTATATTTTATGTAAGAATTTTGTGAGAATTTTAAAATTTTTTGCATAATTAAGATAGATGGTATCAGGATCTTGCACCTTGGTCTTGAAAATTAAAATCTCAATCTTGCTTTTGACTGTTTCTGGGTCTTGATGTTTATCTTGATCTTGCAAATTAAGGTTTGTTAAACATCACTGGTTAATTCTAAATATATATGTTTGGAGGTAAAAATTGGCTTAAAGAACATGATAGTCTAACTTATGACATGTATGTCTGGCTTGCAGGAATTATAGTTGAATATACTTTTCCTGGAACATATGTATATGGAAACTTAAAAAAATATTAATTAGCAAAAAAAAAAGTTTAAGATTGATTTTGATTCTGTTTAAACATCAGAAATATTTTTATGCCAATTAAAATTCATTGCTTATTTTAAATTTAACTGAAAAAGTATAGCATTTTGTTTTATATAATAAAGTTAAGAGTAACAGAGAGCACAAGATTAAAAAAATATATGTTGCTAAGAAAGATGAATGAAAAATGAAAGTAGATGGAGAAAATATTGAATAGCCAAAATGATAGAAATATAATTTTATTTATCTAAAGATT
Source organism: Centruroides sculpturatus (assembly GCF_000671375.1). Classification (NCBI taxonomy): domain Eukaryota; kingdom Metazoa; phylum Arthropoda; class Arachnida; order Scorpiones; family Buthidae; genus Centruroides; species Centruroides sculpturatus. The sequence goes on from NW_019384566.1 coordinate 275,129, forward strand.
GCAAATGATTTAAGTCAAGTAAATAGTGGAGATTCTTTTAATTTAGATATTGAATAGTCAAACTAATAAACTTAAATTTGCATTGTTTAATTATAATAAAAAATTGAAATCAGGAATGGGGGATTAACAGTCATGGATGGGAGAGATGATATCACTAGTAGATGGTGCAAAAGTGACTAAATACTTGTTTGTTGTATTCTTATTTTGTTTCATTCAAAGTTTTATGTTATGTATCAAATAATTTTATATTAGTAATATATTAGATATACTCTGAAGAATCTGAAATATTTTAGTAAAGACAGACAAAAATATGTCTTACTAAAGTTGTTTGTGGAAACTTTATAGTCTAGATATGATGTGCTAGCTTAGCAGTGTTGATATAGAAGAAAAAATACTAGATGATTTAGGTAGAATGTGAGTTATGTAATATCTTGAGAAAATGTTCTAGTATTTTATCAGAAGGCAACGTAGATAGTCAAGGGTTTATATGGTGGTAAGACTGAGAACTAAAAAAATAATAGTTATGGTTTATGTGAATTTATATTTTTCTATACACACAGAAGCTGCCAATAGGATGATGATGCAGATCTTAATTAAGAATTATGACTTGAATGAAGGAGAGTTGAAGATTGTGAGATATTTAATTTAATATTTTGTATATAAATAATAATTTTGTATATTATATTACATAGATCATATTTAGAATTGAAAGAGAAATTGTATCTGCAAAAATGAGGCTTACCTATCACTGATATAATTATTTGTAAGGTTATTGATGTGCATTCTATATTCTAATAATGACAATATCAATAAATCAAATTTTTCATTATGTATACAAGCATTATAATATGTAAACAAATGAAAAAAAATTTAAAAAAATTTTTAAACATTTTAATTATTTGACAACTAAAAAGAATTTGAAATCCTAGCAAATAAAAAATTTTAATATCATAATAAAGTATTACATCAAAATTCTTCAAATTAGAAAGTTTTGAAAAATAAAAAGTACAGAAATGAGATTAAATTATGTATCTTTACTTGTACTTTTATTAGAGAATCGTTAAAATTTTATTACTGTATTTCATTGATTCTAAAACACTTTTTCTAATTCATTTTTACTTATCCGAAATAGAAATGTATTTTATGTTTACTGTTCATCATTCATCACATGTAGACCATATGGTATCTATTGTCATGGTATTGTTAATAGATTTTTTTGCCAGCATGCTCAACAATCAGTTCAGATAAAATGCTTTCAATGTTAAAAATGCTTTCAAGATGACATTATGTTGTATAGCATGAGAAGAAAAGTTATTGTAAGTACAGATGAGCTTAGAATACAGCTGCCAAACATTACTTATTTCATAACTTATTTAAATTTTTAAAATTTGTATTATTTGTTATTACTTAACAAAGCTTAATGAAATTGATTATTTAAAAATTTTCCTTCCATAAAAAATTAAAATTTGATTTTAAACTTTTAGTGTATTTTATAATCAAAGAAATTCAGTATATTTCACTTTGAAGATGAAGTCTTTATAGCAGGAAAATTAATACTTTGATGAAGCATTACTTTTGTTTGGAATTGTTGTAATATCTTTATTTTATATTATAATAATTTATATTTGTTCTTTGTATGATTTGGAATTCCTGACACTGAAGTTAAAGAGCATTGAATTGAAACAAAAACTTAAATTTTTCATTTGTTTATCATTGACATATCTACTCAGGGTACAAAACATCAAATTACCTTTATACCATCTGAAAGCATTCATTCAATATTATACATTATTACTACAATAGCAAATGTGAGTCAATGAACTTCATAAATAACTGCTGTTACTCTTAAAAATTAGATATGGTTTATTAGAATATATTGTGTGTGTTGTTTGTATTTGAGGTTCCAAAACTATGTTACATGGATATAATGTTACACTGTGGAACTTGAATACAAATGTTTAGTATTTAGAGTCTAAAGAAGCTAGCAGAAGGATTGAGTAAAAATGTTTGTAATTGTATTCTAATAAACTATGTTTATTTTTAGCAATGTAGCATTATTATTTGTAAAGTTTACTGATTTAGTTAAATTCAATGTGTTTCCAGTAATATGCATCTATCAAAAATGGCATATCTCTCTTATTTTATTTTGTTTTTTAAGTTAATGCCAAAATGCACTTATTTAAATTTTGTAAAACTTATATGTTCAGTTTTTAGGTGGCTTAAAAACAACATTTAATGAAATAAAATATAAAGTGATAATTATTTAATTAATTATCAATTTATTAAAAGTAAAAAGAGAAGAGAGAGTTTTTTTTCTTTTTATAAAATCTTTAAAGGATAACTTTTATATTATTAATAAAAAAAATACGACCAATTTTGACAATTTGTTTTACTCTCATTCGTTCTCATCTGTAAAAAACACATTGCAACAGTATTACTCTCCTTTTAGGCTAATTGTCTATCAAACATTAATAAAAATTGTCTTTAAAAGGAATGAAAAGATGTATTTAAAAAATTTTTAAAACGTTAAGATATGATCAATAAGTTAAAAGAATTTTTTTTTTAAATAAATGAAAGCACTTACAACCATTTAGGATTGGTCTCATTGAGATATAATACACTTTTCCTAGCATTTTTGGAATGGCCTTCAGTTGCATTTTATTTAATGACTTCCATATCTTTAAAAGTTTTCTCTGCAACACAGTTTGTAGTTTTGATAAAATGAAAAAGTCAGTGGAAGCTAAATCTGGTAAATACAGAGGATGATAACCTGTAATATTTGGCTAAATATTGGTTCATAGACAGTGCCTTGTGACATGGCATGCATCATGTTGAAGGAATCATGACTTAGATTGCCATTTTTATGACCTCTTCCATCATACCTTGTCATGTAATCATTGAATTACTGCTTTGTAGTAATGTTGATTGATAGCTCATACTTTTTGAATGTGATACTGGCACCACAAATGGTCTCCCTTCTTGCCAACTTTCTGCTATTGTATGCATGCCACCAATATGACATCTAGTATACAAACACCTTAATGTCCAAACTATTGTTAGAGTGAAACATTTACTCACTTTTCATTTTTGTAAAAAATAATAATAATAATTCTTGGACCTTATGAATATACCTTGTACATTTTTTAACAAAGGAATGAAGGAAAACATTTCTTTTGTGTTTGTCCTAATGTCTTAGGAACACAGTATCTCAAACTTTTCATCTAATTACAAAGTACTGTTAATATGCAAATTTCCAAGCTATCTCTTATAGCAATGAAGTTTACAAGAATTTGTATGATAAAATCTTCAAAGGATAACTTTTATTGTATTAGAAAATTTTTCAAATTTTGATGCTCTTGCTTATAGAAATACAACATTAATGCCAGCATTTCTCTATAATTTATAATAATTAGAATTTACAACAAATTTTTCTAATAGAATATCAGTATAACCTTTTTGTAGTTAAATGTCTACTTTTCTATTTTTAGAACAACTTATAATTCATTATTTATTACTGTGATGTAAATATTCAAAATATATAATTACACAATAATATAAACATTGACTGTAAGACATTCTTTATTCATGCACCATAAAATTGTCATTGGTCCAGAATTTAATCAGTATCTGAGTCAGTGTTTTCAGATAGTTGAATAAAAAGTAAAAGGAAAAACTTCTTAATAGAATGAAAATTTGTGTGTCTTATCAGATAAATGATTGATTTTAGTTATCTGTTATGATTATATCATTTCTTAGATATCTTTAACAATTATTTTCTATTTTGCATATAGTTCGTTCCAGTATTTTAAGTATAAAAGCTCTGATTGTTTATGAAAACTTAACTTGAAAAAATTTTTGGAAATTTTTTTACAATTCTAAAATAAGTTTTTATTTCTAATTTTATATAACTGGATTTGTTTCTTCATTAAAAAATTATAATTTATTAAAGAAAGAAGTTTTGCTTTTAAGAAAACAACATCTTTAGTATATTCTATTGGTTTGTAGCTCCTTATATAGAATCTAGAATATTCTAGATTCTATATAAATATCTATAAATCAGAATATTAGAGATAGATTAAAATATTTGAAATTTATTTTTATTCTTTGTGCAAATCACATTTCATACTGTAGTTGGTGGAATTTTCTCTCATTTTTTAAATGTGTTAATTTTCATCCTTGTGAAGATAGAGGAAGATTATATTATCTTTTGGTGAATTATGGTGAATTGCTTAGTTCAGTATTTCTCACCATTTTTAAGCCCAAGGATCAATAAATTTAAAAAAATTCTACAGACCATTAAGTTATGTAGGTCTAATTTCAAATAAGGAGGTGTTAAAGAACTTTCTTTAATGCCTTCTTATTTGAAGTTTTTAATTGAGTTAATACAACTGTTGGTGTGACGTCCAAGCTAAGTGTTTAGGTATAATTTTTTTTAAACTTTTGTGGATATTGCCAATGTTTGGGACCTACTGTGTTATTTATAAACACAATAAATCTATGTTTTGAATACATATGGAAACATAATTAATTAAATTGGAAGTAAACTATTACAAGTGAATCAACAAAGAACATTTGATGAATTCATTGTCCCATAGATTATACTTCAAATAACAAATTTAAAAATGTACCCTATAATAATGTAAACTCAAGAATACCACAATACTAAAGTCAAATTAACAATCAATAATCCCATAACAAATGCTATTCTGGAAGCAGGATTCAGTCTGGTTATGATATTTTGGATTTCAATGGTCCTAAACAAACAAGGTAAAACCAAAACTCACTATTTTATTAAATAAAAAATCTTTAATAATTTAAGTCTGCATATGGACCATCTGTCCCATTATTCCAGACCACAGGTTGAGAAATGCTGGCTTAATTCATCCGAATCATATATCAGGTATACAGTACTTTTCTCTTTGAGAAAGAATCCTGCAGACCACTGTTTGTGTTACTATCAGATTATTAATAAAGACTTTGTATCTATGTAGAATTCTAAATATGAAACTGATAATGATAATATTATGAAAATAAAAATACAAATTAACAGAACAGGTATTAATATGTAAATTGAAAAAAATTTTTTAATTACATAATCTGGAATATGTCAGATGAAGTTAATTGTAAGTAAATAATGATTAAAGTAAAACACTGATTAAGTCTGGTAACAATATAATGATTTTATCAGAAATAAACTGAGGCTGCTATGAAAATAAAGCATAAAAAAGCATATTTACTCAAATATAATGATAAGAATAACTAAATTCTGATTATAGTAAGCAAAGTTTTTATAATGTGTTATAATTTTGTATGTTTTAGACATGCTAATTTTGATAACATTATCCATGACTCCAGAAAGTGGAATCGACTTGTACTGTATTTGAGATAAGAATAGAACATTTCTAAGTGAATTATTATTTTTTTCTTTTTCAGAATTCAATTTTATATAATAAATATTTTAAACAGTAAAAAATTTCTTCACTATGGAAATAAATTTTCTTCTTCTCTTTTAGATTGTGACAAAACAAACTTTTTGATGAGAAATATTTGTACTATGGATGAACCTTCAATATAATACATGAATATAATACTGGCATTATCTTAAATTGCCAATCAGGTTTCAAAATATCGTATTCAGATACATGATTGACTGTTTAAGAAAACAGTAATATTTTTTTGTGTGTTACATTGAAGTAATAATGTAATCTTAACTTTAAAATAAAGTAAACAATTTACTGTAATGTTTGATATTTAACTGCATTATGGATCAATTATGGCATTATGAATTTTAACTTTATTATAGATTTAATAATATATTTGTATTTAAAAAATTTTTTTAAATTATTTTATGATTGCAAAGTTAATTTATTTTATAAATAATCCTAATGTATGTTTATTATTTATTTATGAAGTAAGACATTAGCTGTTAGTGTTGCTACTTGCTTTTTTCTAAATGATGATCTCCAATAAATTGACAAATACAAACATTACTGCTCAAAATTAATTTGATCCTATAATCTAGATAACGGGAAATTCTATTTATCAAATTTTGCTGATAGATTGGCAAAAATATTTAATTGTTAGCTTATATGTATGTATTTATAAGTGAAATAGTATTGAAAAACAGCTAAAGTATGTTTATTGACTTTATTTGCTTTATTTAGGATATATTTATCACTAGTGAAATGATTGAAGGTTTCAATAAGCAAAATAGAAATGAATGAATATATAAGTTAAATTACCAGATTATTTTTTAGATTATATTAAGATCAAGTTAATTATTTATGGGAGTTTAGCCTAAAAATAGCAATTGTGCTACAGTCTTGCATAAAAGTTTATTGATTATGAATTAATTTTGAATTAATAATTATCAAGTTTATATAAAATGCTCATACAACTATATCTTTTAAGTCAACTTTCAATAATTAATTAAATTTAAAAATTAAACAAGTCTAAATCTCATGATTTAGACTTGTTTGCCAATGCATTTGGATTTTGATTACGTGTGTAAGTATTAATATAAACAATTAAAAATATCTGTGTTAAAATAAATCATACAGAATATTTGTATTGTGTGTAGATATGTTAATAAATTCAGAGATTAAATTATATTTAAAAAACTAGAAATAAATTACAAATTTGAAATTTGTTTAGATCAGTTTTCCCAAATTATAAATACTTAATATTGTTTTAAACATTCATGCTTATCAGATTGTATTTAGTGGTGTAGTAATATATATTATTAATTATGATCTATACTTAAAGCAAAGCACCCAAGTTGCATCAAAACATACCAGCTTGTTGAAATTATAAAAATATAAATTCTGTTCAGTGATAATAGACTAAGATGATACAAAAAAAATGTGTAGTATTTTATAAGAATTTGCAAGTAGTAGTATTACCATGACTTCCGTCAAAAATTTCATTTTTGCAGTTAATCACAGATATAATTTGAACAGTTTCAAACTTTCAATATAGTATTTTTATTTTTTATAGTTATCACCATTTCGTAGAAGCAGTATTTTATGCCAAGAGTAGTCATAGAGGACACAATTTTCTGTACATTACACAATAAGGGAATCTGAGTCATATGCTGGATTTTCAAAAGAATAATGTTTTCTCTGTGCATTTTGTATAAAATAAAGAGATTAAAGATTGTTTATGAACTGTTGTTTGTTTTAATAGTGACCCAAGTGAGATTAACTAAAAGTTAATCTCATTAGGGTCTTTAATCAAATTACTTTTGTCTTATTTACAATAAGTATAATTTAGGAAATTGATTGCCGTATCATACTGTTTTGCCAGATTTATTAAAAAATTCTAGAAGCAATTAATTTCTTTATCAGTAAAAATCAAAAATGGTTAAGATAATGAATATAGTACAGCCTCAGAAATTGCATCACTTGTTAAATCTTATAAAAATGTGTTTTGTTTTAAAATTGAAGTATCATTTTGCTGTAGACCTGCAAGAAATTATGAAGAATGAATCATCCATGATATCATAAACATGACAGTGCTTTTCATTGGCTGATAAAGTTTATTGCAACAGAGCATCCAGAGATTTGCCTCTTCTATTAGTATAAAAACCCATCTGAAGATGATTTTTTAAGCAAAATGAAGTTTTTGAATATTAAAACTTGCTTAGATAATTTGTAACAGAATACTTTGAATGCTAAAGATCTATCTATCTTATAAAATAGCACAAAGACTACATTGTCATCAAACAATGCATTTGTTACAAAGGAGACATGGTCATAGCAGTGTTTAAAAAAAAGATTGGATTGGGAGGTAATTGTGAGTACACAGCACCAAGATAGGATGTTGAAGTATCACAGTTTGAAAAATGCATTGATAGTTCTTCTGAATTGTGAAAGTAAAGTGGGAAGAGCAGACATGTGTAAAGCTGTGTTCAGACACACACAATATAAGTGATGTAACGTGGCATCATTACATGACAGGAAGCCATTTCATGGGCAACAATGTTATGTTGGAATTGATTCCATGACAATTGTGACAGAAGGAATCTTATATTCAGCCAATCTTTCAAAATTGCCTTATCATTTCATGCTCACACATGAATGAAAGAAGGGGGAAAATGGCAGTAAGCAGCATGCTGAAAGAAGAAAATCTAATTATTGAAGTAGAAAAATATCCTGTTTCTAGAGAAAATATCCTTTTCTCTAGAAACAGGATATTCTAAAAATAGAGAAAAGTATAAAAATGTTGATACTTGTATGCAGTATAACAGAAAGAAGTGATGTGACCTTGAAGTAATGTAATAAGTGCTTGTCTGAATACAGTTTAAAAAATGAGTTTATGAACTGTGCAACATGAGTTTAAAATCATAAGAAGTCATTAAAGTAACTAAAATGCACAAATAGCAACTTATCTGGGCTAAACAATATGCAGACTGAAGTGTTAACCTATGGGTTCTGTTGTTTTTGGATGAGTCCAAATTTAACTTGCATGGATCTGATGGCAAACCCTATATAAAAGAAAAGGCAATACCTACAATAATTGCTTGATGCAATAGCAAGGTTTCCAATGAGTTAAATTGTGTAGGAATGCACGTCTGATAAATGTGCTGGCAGACTGCACTTTATAAATGGGTCTGTGAATGCTAAGTGTGTTAAAAACATCTTACTGGCCAAGCTGATTGTAACAGTCATGGAGAAATTTTGTCATTTGAAATCCTTTATCTTCCAGAACAATTCTGCAATATGTTGCCATGTCAAGATGTTGAGTTCTTGTGAGTAATTTGTCCTTTATGATTTGTTAGCATTATTGTCACTTAAACTGATACAACAAATTATTGTTTAGGTAAAAAAAAATACTACAAGAGGCTCAGATCAGATGCCTGAGCTTGCCAGATAATGGACCTGATCTCAACACTGGCAAGAACTGCTAACATTATGGACACAAAAATTTTGAAAAATAAACAGCAAGTTCCAGATAGTATTAGTAGAGTTTGGTATCACAATCTTTGTATAGAATAGTTGAATAAATTCATCCACTCTATGCCAGAGTGCTGCAAAGCTGTTATTAAGGCTCAAGATGTTCATCGTATATTGGGATCATCTTCAATGAAAAATATAACTGTTTGTTTTTTAGTCCTATTTATGGTGTGAATGCTTTCCTTTTTTTTTTCCATCTACAATTGTGAATGGCAAGTTCTTGTGACAGTGCTCATTGACAATATTGGTGAGGCTGTAGTGTGAAATAACACTTAAATTTAATGTAGCATTATATGTAATAAATTGTATTTTTTTGTTTATTATTGTTGGGTTTTCTTCTGTACTACATATGTTATCATTACAAATCTCTATCATAGTCTTAAACATACTGTTTTGCACATCTGTCAAATGGGTTTTAGTATAATGGTAACTATTTATAGATAATGCAATTTCTATGGCCACTACTGTATGTATAACTTTAATATTAAAATTTGTAAATAGGTTTTGGCTATCTAAAATTCAAATTTCTGAAATCTGATGCAATAAGGCAACTTTCCTATATTGAGTACTTTGATTAAAACAAAAAATTCTGCTATATTTCTTAAATGAAGCATGCATTTATACACTTGTCAACATGAAATTGCAATGCCATGAATGAAAAGGTGAAGTGATGAAACATAGAGAAATAGTAGAGGTAGTGAAAATATGGAAATGATATCAAAATTTATTCAATATCTTGTATTCATTTTTTTTTAACTTGCATAACAAGGATGTGCACTGTGTACAGCAACATGCACAACTATATACCTTAGCATACTAGCAAGAGTTATTGTTGGTTGTTTGAGGAATGTTGTCATGCTGCATCCCCTTGGGCATGTAAAACATTAAAGTTGGCAGATGGTAACTCTCTTTGCAATTGCCAACTGATGATATCCCACATATACTCTATGGGTGACAAGTCTGGAGATACAGCATCGCCTATTGTGTGTCCAGACTTGTCATTTGCACATGGCAGATGTCAAGTCCATGCAGACTATTCGTGGTAACACAAGCAACATGTAACCTGGCATTTTCATATTGAAAAATAGTAGACACTTTGCAGTAATGGTCATAACATTGGCCATATGTTTTTGTTATGAGGCCAAATCAACATATTATTTGCCTGTCAATGTCTGCAAGATGTGGGCAAAAGCTACCAAACACTGTATCACCCCAGATCATAATGCCAGAGGTGTTACTGCTGTGACATTCCCTTATGAAGGCATATTTATGGTGTTGGAGACATCTTCACATAATTATGTGGTTTGTTATATCCAAGATTCATCACTAAACAAAGTATTTCCATTGCTATCATGATCTGCAGCTAGGTCTCATTATGATGATGTGAACTTAATGGAATACTTGAAGCTGAACTTCTGGTTTGAAGACCAACATCATACAAATGTCTCCTAATATTTTGCAGACATCATTGAACTTTCTGTATGCAAGAACAAAAATTTAATCACTTGTAGCAAAGTGGTCATTCACTGTCATTGTCATGACATGATGATCATCCATACAGAAGTTGTTGCTTTGCTCAATTTCTCATTGTTATTTGTTGGTGTCCTTGTAACCGTTGTTTTATGTAATGTTAAATAGTGTTCCTGTTCCACCCACATGCATTATGATAATTTGTAGGAACAAACCAATGTCTGCAGTTCAAGGATTGTGTTCTCACTATCCAACAATTAGCAATATCCCACACGTCCTTGTAAATGAGAGATTCTACCACACTACTTTCTTTACTCTCATGTTTCATGTGATGATGATAAACTATCTGCCATGAAAATGTTTATACCTTTAAAACTTCTCTCATGGATCTGTGGTTGGAGCAAAATAGTTTATTTATAATTAACAGTAACAAATTTTTATTTTGTTTAAAAATAGTAGCTGTTACTAATGTTATGCACTGGCTTTAAAATCATCAATGGATTGATGGTTACCTCTGGCCATAGTCTAGTTAATTTGTTTTATTTTTGACTCTTTTCATCCTGTGGTCACTGAGAGGGCTTCTTTTTAATCGTGTCCATCAAGAGTTTGGCCAAGCCTACAGTGGCCAGATGATGAGGATTGAGGCCTGAATTCCCAGGTCAGATCATCCATAAAAATACTCAGAACAGTTTCTCCCAACTTGGCAGGGACTAATGTACTATCAAATCTTTTTCTACAATTTGCTGTTCTGAATGTTCTCTAGTTGTTACTTATACAGTAATGAACAACAGTGGTCTTACTTTGTATTGACTGTTGTTTTCATTTTATAATAACAATCTGTTTTTTTAATAACAGTTGAAAAATAAAAGATTGTTAATTAATAATCCATCATTTGTTGGAGTTACATATGCAGATCCATTTGATCATTTACATATCTTATTCATACCTCCTATTCTCCTGTTTGCATCTTCTACAGCTCTTCTTTCGTGATATTGCAATATTACTGTTTATGGGTGTATATAAATAAATCAGTCAAACTATGATTCTGCATGTTATTTCTATATGTTTGTAATTGATTATTGATTAGCAGAAAACTGTCTTAATAATTAAAAAGTTTTCATTAATTAATACTACACTAAAATATATACAGTTGAAACATATTAATACTAATGTAATATTAGATACTATTAATATTAAATTAATTTGCAGAATGAATGGATAATCTTTTCATTTCAAAGCAAATGAAACATTTTCCATATTGTCACAATATCTTTAATACCCATGAAAAATATATTAACATCTCTGTTTATATTTGACAAACATCATACACTATCCTCTACATTGAAAAAATTAATTATTACAAGACAGTATTTTCAGCTATTTTTAAAATACCTTTGAGTACTTACTGTTTATAACTAATTTGCATTCTACAGTTATTTGGATTTAAATTTTATTTCTTTTATTTTAATTAGGTAAAACTTATAATACATTTTATTATTTCTAATTAATAAAACAAAATTTTTATTGTCATAAAGATTGTAATTTAGATAAAGTATTTGTGTATAGTTGATTTTTGTTTGTTTTGATGATGATTACAAAATTCTTTAATTTTACAGGTTACCAGACAACTGGGTTCCAGAGTCTCAGGCTTCGTCACTCTCCCATCGTATCATTCCAATCTCATCTCTACCTCGGGATGTTTTGGCCCAGCTTGACCCAACATATGCATGTCGGCCTTCCTGCTCACCGATGAAACGTAAACGCAAATGACGTCCACAGATTATAGAGCTGCCAGTCCCCAAAAGTGCCACATAGTTTGTGTTGTTCCACGCTTCCATTGCACATCATCAGCTCTCCTAATTTAATTTACACCATCATTCTTGCAGTAATTTATTTCACGACAAATTTAAGCCATAAACCCTATGCAACATGGCTGAGTACAAATACATATTCCTTGGCATTTAAATGGCTAATTGTCAATAAAAGGCATGGTTGGTAAACTGCCATATAGAATATTTTAATGAAAGAACAAGAAATGTGGCATGCCTAGTGCCTTTTCTTTTTCTCTTGTGAAAGGTTGGAGTCTAAAGTAGGCCAAAATTTTAAATCTGATACCATCTTTACAAAGTATTTATGATCTCAAATTGATGGTAAACTGATAAATGCAGAAGGCAGACTGTTTAGACTGATCATTAAATGCACTGTGTGGATGAGGAAATATTAATAATTTGGGCTGTTCAATTTGTTTGGTCGCCTTTATAAATGGATAATCAATTACAAAGGCAAGCCTACAATTCATTGAATATATTGATATACTACCTCTAGATTACTGAAGTCTATTCCAAGTGTCATCTTGCCATGAATTATTAAACTTCTCGTTTGTGATTTTTCCCCCTTGTGATATTTGTAGTCAGCAGTCTGCCTCTTGCATAAACAGTTTGGCATTTTGGACTTCATCTAATTCACAGTTTAGTATTTTAGGATGCAATGTACAAATTGATACAGTACTTGGTTTTTTTTATCATATTTCTTTGTGATGCACCAGTAAATAGGGAACAGTAAAGCAATTTTGACATTTGTTAATTTTTATCTGATCATAAATAATCTCCATTTCAGTTTGTACATTGATATCTAGCTGCTCACTGCCAATATCAGAGAAAGTTTAACAATTGCCAAGGACACTGCAGATACAGCCATGTTGTTTAAGGGATGGTAACCTCTCATGGTGTGCGTATATAAGTATGAATGGGCATATTATGTATAAATGGATTGTTAATACTGTAGTATTTTGCATGAATGAAAGCAACAACACTGCCAGTATGTATCACTGTAGCTTAATAAAAATATAATTTAGAGATCTCATGATAGACACTGTGGCACTATGACATGGACATACCAAGTGACACCCGAACTAATGAACCATACAAACAGAGGAGTTAAAAGCAAATGGGTGTCTAAATTTGGTGAAGTCAAAAGCCTCGAGAAATATTGAAAAGAAGAATATTGATAGGTGGTGGTGAGATCTCAGCAGTGAAGAAAAAATTAGCTACAGTATCCAAAGAGACACTGCCATTAATTTACACCACCCCTCAGGGAAGGTGTCCCAGATAATAGTTCTGGGTTTCATTTTTGTGTAATTTCCTTTTTACTGCAATACTGTTAGATAACCCTTGTTAATAGCATGTCCTCTTATTTCCCTGTGTTGTGATTGTATCAATGTTTACAGAATTGCACAGAATACAGGATGGTCTTTTTAAATCACCTACCACAGTTAATTTCTTAAAAAAGATAAATGATAAACAAAATAGTATGGAACACGTTGAAAAATTTCAGTTAATAACTTCAAAACAATCTTCAAAAATCTAATTATGTAAATACTTCAATATATATGTTTAGTGAATATTGTGTTCCTTTGTAGATTATATAAATAACCATTAGGAATTCATGTGAAAACTTTAATAGGTAATTTTTCTGTATTTATCATATTATGATTCCATTTGATTGCCATGAGATTATAATTATTATTATTATTATTATTATTATTATTATTTTTATTTTTTTTTTTTTTTTTTCTTTCGTGTGTAACTTTGTGCTTTTGTACTCCAGCACATTCCGGGTTGGTATTTTCAGCAGCTTGTGTCGGTTGCCCACGTGCATAGCTGTCAATTGCTCGCGTTCCCTGTCTCCCTAGAGGCAGTACCATGTGCGGGCTTATTTTCTGTATATATTTTGACCATACTGTTATCTGTGGACTATGTCCCATGTGTTGTAACTAAAGTATACTCAATAAATGGAACGCGATGTCGCCATGGTTCCCACTTCACACTTTCCTATCATTCCTTACTTTTCTTCCCTCTTCTCATTTCCTCTAAAACTCTTCATCCTTCCTTTTCAAAGGCTATGCCGTAAGGTTCGGCCTTCTAACACTTTTAAACATATCATATCATAT
>NW_019384566.1:292374-310445 GCF_000671375.1 Centruroides sculpturatus
CTACACAATACAAAATTTCATTGTTCCGTAATTAAGAATGTTTCTTTCAGATGCTAAATAGAAATTGGTGCAGACAATTTCTATTTCTAATAAACATTGTTTTTTAGGAAATTTTGTAAATAATTTAGAAATATATTATTTAAAATTTATTTATACAGAAAATTTTGAAACAGTATATAGTGCATATATAAATTTCTCAGAAAAACGTTAAATTCAATGTTTAATCAAGAAATTTGTAAGCATGCAACAAACTGTGAAGAACAGAAAATAATTTTTTTAATTTATTTTTCACATAATTGTAACTATATATATGTTTATGTTATATAAATATATATATACATACAGTATGTGCATACAAATAAATCTTTCCTTTTTTTTTTAATTAGAAAACTATTCTTAAAATAGTTTATATTTCAATAAAGATATGAGTGAAAATAATATTTTGAATTTCTTTGTTTAAAAACAGTGAAAATATTTAAAATTTTCATTTTATGTAGATTCAGAAATAAATAAATTGAACTGATGAAACAAATCATCATTTATTTTATATGATCTTTTCTAAACATCAAATATATAACAACTTTTTCTGAACTTGCAGTAGTACTGGAAAATGGCTATAATCTGGGAAGTTGCCAAAAGTCTACCAAATATTTTTTCTTGACTATCTACTTTGTTGCATTTTTGTTTCACTTACATTTGTGGCTAGAAAATAGAAGAGCATCAAACATTTAAGTGTTTATTTTACTGTCCTAAGTAATGTTTACTCAGCAACAACAACATTTCAACAAAATGCAAGTTGCACTTGGATGAATTTTGTGGCAGTGCCATGAAGATTTATATGAGACATATCAGTGATGCACTGCCATATCATATTGTTGCTCAATGGGTTGAAGCCTTTTGCTATGACAGGAGAGCAATGAGATTATGCATGGTGATGGCAATTCAATCACTGCAATAATGAACATATAAAACTATTTTGAGGTTATTGGAAAATGATTTTCAATAAATTTGCCAAGAAATAAATGCCAAAGTAGGAATTGCAGTTTCCAATGGGTGCCTCATGCTACAAAATGATGTGCAGAAATGGCAACAAATTGAAACTACTTGAATTCATATAGAGAATTACAAGCATGTAGGAGAATCCTTCCTTCATCAGATTATTGAAATTGACAAAATGTAGGCCAGGTCCTACAAACTAAAGTTGAAACACCAATCAAATGAGTGATAGTGCCAATCATCTTCATGCCTAAGAAACTGGCCAGAACCAAGTAAAGTTAGTGTTAATGATCATTGTAATAAATTTCCAAGAGGTCCACTTGTCTCTGTGTGAGACAGTAGGACAGACAGTTAATTAAAACTAAATACAGTAAACTCCCGATTATCCGGGCTAATGGTGGGGAGAGGTGGCATAGATAATCCGAACTATAATTATTTATTTCTAAAATACAACATGTAGATTCACCTTTTTCAAAGTTTTCAATTAACATTAGTTTTTGTTTTATAGTAAGTATGGCTTTCTTTCGATTATTAGGCATTTTAAGGGTACTTATCTGAAAATTAAAAAAACATCTTATTTTATATAATTTTACACTAAAAGTATTTGTGGAAGAGTTATTTGAAAAAATATTATGTATAATATGTATTATACATATGTACATATAATCAAATCTTAAATTGTAATACATATTATAACATGCAAGTAAACGAAACTTTGTATAAATGTACTCAATATCGTTTTCTTCTCTGAAAAGAAACGTCCGGCACGAAGGAAGCGGCCTAACTAAAACCAGTCCAGCTGACTTCAGATACCCCCCACCTGCTTCAAACATCTAAATACGAACACGTGCACACTTATAGGATATGTAAACATGAAAGCAAGCAACTATTTAAAAAATACATACAAATATAATTATTTTTTAAAAATTAAGTTCATGCACGGATAATCCACAAACCAGATAATCCGTGCACAGATAATTGGGAGTTTACTGTACTTCTTCCACTTCCTTTCCTTTTGACATCATCTTTATCCAGCAAATTCTCACAAAAGGACCCAGTTGCTATAATCGCATTAGGGCATCCAATTAACTTGCATGACAATGTGTGAAGTCATTCTCTATTACAAATGAGAACACTGCTCAGCATATGGAAGTGGGAGATACCATTTCCATCTAGTTAACAATGTCCTTTTTAGTATACTCATAAATGATAAACCAAAAGAAAACCATTCCATCACACCAGGAATCTACTCTATCCCACTGAAATGTCTTCATGGGAGTCACCTACCATACTTATCTGATATGAGTGCATGTGATGATCTTTTCTCAGAACTGAAAGAACTTCATAAGCAAGTGTTTCTGAGACATTGACAGTATCCTTTCTACCTGAAGGTATCATCTTCAGATACTGGCTAAAAATGATGATGCTGATGGTGTTTGCTGCCTCCCGTAAGTTTGGCAGGGTTTGTCCATAAAGGTGGATACTTTCATCAAAGGACTGTGACATTCGCATATTTTATTTTTGAATTAATATGTTACAACACTTGCCAATGCAAATAAAATAACTCTTGTATAATCATGAGTTATTTGTTATTTATAATATGAATATATCTTTGACATTAAATACAGGTGTATTAAAAGTTTTGCATTTAAATATATATTATGTTTACACTGCTGGCCATTAAAATTGCAACACCAAGAAGGAAAGCAAATAAAAAAAAGATATTTATTGTACATAAACAGTATGGCATGAAGACAAAATGATTAAATTTGCAAGCCGTTTGAGGGTTTACAGGGGTGCGAAATTAGTAGACACAGTTGCCACCCCTGGCAGCTAAAACGGCCCTTATCCNTAAATGTGCTGGCAGACTGCACTTTATAAATGGGTCTGTGAATGCTAAGTGTGTTAAAAACATCTTACTGGCCAAGCTGATTGTAACAGTCATGGAGAAATTTTGTCATTTGAAATCCTTTATCTTCCAGAACAATTCTGCAATATGTTGCCATGTCAAGATGTTGAGTTCTTGTGAGTAATTTGTCCTTTATGATTTGTTAGCATTATTGTCACTTAAACTGATACAACAAATTATTGTTTAGGTAAAAAAAAATACTACAAGAGGCTCAGATCAGATGCCTGAGCTTGCCAGATAATGGACCTGATCTCAACACTGGCAAGAACTGCTAACATTATGGACACAAAAATTTTGAAAAATAAACAGCAAGTTCCAGATAGTATTAGTAGAGTTTGGTATCACAATCTTTGTATAGAATAGTTGAATAAATTCATCCACTCTATGCCAGAGTGCTGCAAAGCTGTTATTAAGGCTCAAGATGTTCATCGTATATTGGGATCATCTTCAATGAAAAATATAACTGTTTGTTTTTTAGTCCTATTTATGGTGTGAATGCTTTCCTTTTTTTTTTCCATCTACAATTGTGAATGGCAAGTTCTTGTGACAGTGCTCATTGACAATATTGGTGAGGCTGTAGTGTGAAATAACACTTAAATTTAATGTAGCATTATATGTAATAAATTGTATTTTTTTGTTTATTATTGTTGGGTTTTCTTCTGTACTACATATGTTATCATTACAAATCTCTATCATAGTCTTAAACATACTGTTTTGCACATCTGTCAAATGGGTTTTAGTATAATGGTAACTATTTATAGATAATGCAATTTCTATGGCCACTACTGTATGTATAACTTTAATATTAAAATTTGTAAATAGGTTTTGGCTATCTAAAATTCAAATTTCTGAAATCTGATGCAATAAGGCAACTTTCCTATATTGAGTACTTTGATTAAAACAAAAAATTCTGCTATATTTCTTAAATGAAGCATGCATTTATACACTTGTCAACATGAAATTGCAATGCCATGAATGAAAAGGTGAAGTGATGAAACATAGAGAAATAGTAGAGGTAGTGAAAATATGGAAATGATATCAAAATTTATTCAATATCTTGTATTCATTTTTTTTTAACTTGCATAACAAGGATGTGCACTGTGTACAGCAACATGCACAACTATATACCTTAGCATACTAGCAAGAGTTATTGTTGGTTGTTTGAGGAATGTTGTCATGCTGCATCCCCTTGGGCATGTAAAACATTAAAGTTGGCAGATGGTAACTCTCTTTGCAATTGCCAACTGATGATATCCCACATATACTCTATGGGTGACAAGTCTGGAGATACAGCATCGCCTATTGTGTGTCCAGACTTGTCATTTGCACATGGCAGATGTCAAGTCCATGCAGACTATTCGTGGTAACACAAGCAACATGTAACCTGGCATTTTCATATTGAAAAATAGTAGACACTTTGCAGTAATGGTCATAACATTGGCCATATGTTTTTGTTATGAGGCCAAATCAACATATTATTTGCCTGTCAATGTCTGCAAGATGTGGGCAAAAGCTACCAAACACTGTATCACCCCAGATCATAATGCCAGAGGTGTTACTGCTGTGACATTCCCTTATGAAAGCATATTTATGGTGTTGGAGACATCTTCACATAATTATGTGGTTTGTTATATCCAAGATTCATCACTAAACAAAGTATTTCCATTGCTATCATGATCTGCAGCTAGGTCTCATTATGATGATGTGAACTTAATGGAATACTTGAAGCTGAACTTCTGGTTTGAAGACCAACATCATACAAATGTCTCCTAATATTTTGCAGACATCATTGAACTTTCTGTATGCAAGAACAAAAATTTAATCACTTGTAGCAAAGTGGTCATTCACTGCCATTGTCATGACATGATGATCATCCATACAGAAGTTGTTGCTTTGCTCAATTTCTCATTGTTATTTGTTGGTGTCCTTGTAACCGTTGTTTTATGTAATGTTAAATAGTGTTCCTGTTCCACCCACATGCATTATGATAGTTTGTAGGAACAAACCAATGTCTGCAGTTCAAGGATTGTGTTCTCACTATCCAACAATTAGCAATATCCCACACGTCCTTGTAAATGAGAGATTCTACCACACTACTTTCTTTACTCTCATGTTTCATGTGATGATGATAAACTATCTGCCATGAAAATGTTTATACCTTTAAAACTTCTCTCATGGATCTGTGGTTGGAGCAAAATAGTTTATTTATAATTAACAGTAACAAATTTTTATTTTGTTTAAAAATAGTAGCTGTTACTAATGTTATGCACTGGCTTTAAAATCATCAATGGATTGATGGTTACCTCTGGCCATAGTCTAGTTAATTTGTTTTATTTTTGACTCTTTTCATCCTGTGGTCACTGAGAGGGCTTCTTTTTAATCGTGTCCATCAAGAGTTTGGCCAAGCCTACAGTGGCCAGATGATGAGGATTGAGGCCTGAATTCCCAGGTCAGATCATCCATAAAAATACTCAGAACAGTTTCTCCCAACTTGGCAGGGACTAATGTACTATCAAATCTTTTTCTACAATTTGCGGTTCTGAATGTTCTCCAGTTGTTACTTATACAGTAATGAACAACAGTTGACTTACTTTGTATTGACTGTTGTTTTCATTTTATAATAACAATCTGTTTTTTTAATAACAGTTGAAAAATAAAAGATTGTTAATTAATAATCCATCATTTGTTGGAGTTACATATGCAGATCCATTTGATCATTTACATATCTTATTCATACCTCCTATTCTCCTGTTTGCATCTTCTACAGCTCTTCTTTCGTGATATTGCAATATTACTGTTTATGGGTGTATATAAATAAATCAGTCAAACTATGATTCTGCATGTTATTTCTATATGTTTGTAATTGATTATTGATTAGCAGAAAACTGTCTTAATAATTAAAAAGTTTTCATTAATTAATACTACACTAAAATATATACAGTTGAAACATATTAATACTAATGTAATATTAGATACTATTAATATTAAATTAATTTGCAGAATGAATGGATAATCTTTTCATTTCAAAGCAAATGAAACATTTTCCATATTGTCACAATATCTTTAATACCCATGAAAAATATATTAACATCTCTGTTTATATTTGACAAACATCATACACTATCCTCTACATTGAAAAAATTAATTATTACAAGACAGTATTTTCAGCTATTTTTAAAATACCTTTGAGTACTTACTGTTTATAACTAATTTGCATTCTACAGTTATTTGGATTTAAATTTTATTTCTTTTATTTTAATTAGGTAAAACTTATAATACATTTTATTATTTCTAATTAATAAAACAAAATTTTTATTGTCATAAAGATTGTAATTTAGATAAAGTATTTGTGTATAGTTGATTTTTGTTTGTTTTGATGATGATTACAAAATTCTTTAATTTTACAGGTTACCAGACAACTGGGTTCCAGAGTCTCAGGCTTCGTCACTCTCCCATCGTATCATTCCAATCTCATCTCTACCTCGGGATGTTTTGGCCCAGCTTGACCCAACATATGCATGTCGGCCTTCCTGCTCACCGATGAAACGTAAACGCAAATGACGTCCACAGATTATAGAGCTGCCAGTCCCCAAAAGTGCCACATAGTTTGTGTTGTTCCACGCTTCCATTGCACATCATCAGCTCTCCTAATTTAATTTACACCATCATTCTTGCAGTAATTTATTTCACGACAAATTTAAGCCATAAACCCTATGCAACATGGCTGAGTACAAATACATATTCCTTGGCATTTAAATGGCTAATTGTCAATAAAAGGCATGGTTGGTAAACTGCCATATAGAATATTTTAATGAAAGAACAAGAAATGTGGCATGCCTAGTGCCTTTTCTTTTTCTCTTGTGAAAGGTTGGAGTCTAAAGTAGGCCAAAATTTTAAATCTGATACCATCTTTACAAAGTATTTATGATCTCAAATTGATGGTAAACTGATAAATGCAGAAGGCAGACTGTTTAGACTGATCATTAAATGCACTGTGTGGATGAGGAAATATTAATAATTTGGGCTGTTCAATTTGTTTGGTCGCCTTTATAAATGGATAATCAATTACAAAGGCAAGCCTACAATTCATTGAATATATTGATATACTACCTCTAGATTACTGAAGTCTATTCCAAGTGTCATCTTGCCATGAATTATTAAACTTCTCGTTTGTGATTTTTCCCCCCTGTGATATTTGTAGTCAGCAGTCTGCCTCTTGCATAAACAGTTTGGCATTTTGGACTTCATCTAATTCACAGTTTAGTATTTTAGGATGCAATGTACAAATTGATACAGTACTTGGTTTTTTTTATCATATTTCTTTGTGATGCACCAGTAAATAGGGAACAGTAAAGCAATTTTGACATTTGTTAATTTTTATCTGATCATAAATAATCTCCATTTCAGTTTGTACATTGATATCTAGCTGCTCACTGCCAATATCAGAGAAAGTTTAACAATTGCCAAGGACACTGCAGATACAGCCATGTTGTTTAAGGGATGGTAACCTCTCATGGTGTGCGTATATAAGTATGAATGGGCATATTATGTATAAATGGATTGTTAATACTGTAGTATTTTGCATGAATGAAAGCAACAACACTGCCAGTATGTATCACTGTAGCTTAATAAAAATATAATTTAGAGATCTCATGATAGACACTGTGGCACTATGACATGGACATACCAAGTGACACCCGAACTAATGAACCATACAAACAGAGGAGTTAAAAGCAAATGGGTGTCTAAATTTGGTGAAGTCAAAAGCCTCGAGAAATATTGAAAAGAAGAATATTGATAGGTGGTGGTGAGATCTCAGCAGTGAAGAAAAAATTAGCTACAGTATCCAAAGAGACACTGCCATTAATTTACACCACCCCTCAGGGAAGGTGTCCCAGATAATAGTTCTGGGTTTCATTTTTGTGTAATTTCCTTTTTACTGCAATACTGTTAGATAACCCTTGTTAATAGCATGTCCTCTTATTTCCCTGTGTTGTGATTGTATCAATGTTTACAGAATTGCACAGAATACAGGATGGTCTTTTTAAATCACCTACCACAGTTAATTTCTTAAAAAAGATAAATGATAAACAAAATAGTATGGAACACGTTGAAAAATTTCAGTTAATAACTTCAAAACAATCTTCAAAAATCTAATTATGTAAATACTTCAATATATATGTTTAGTGAATATTGTGTTCCTTTGTAGATTATATAAATAACCATTAGGAATTCATGTGAAAACTTTAATAGGTAATTTTTCTGTATTTATCATATTATGATTCCATTTGATTGCCATGAGATTATAATTATTATTATTATTATTATTATTATAATTATTATTATTATTTTTTTTTTTTGCATTTATGAGGTGATCTAAATTGGCAGTCCTGACTGAACATTTCTGACTTCCAGGTCATGTATCTGGTCAATAAAAGACAAGATTTTTCCAATGGAGGTCACTAGTCATGTTTTAATTTTAGAATTTGTTTTGACATATACTGATTTTAAAAATATAATTGGTAATAGCAGCAAGAATATATCAGGGAACTAGTAACAGACCAAATATCATTTTAATTTTTTTTTCTCTTTTCCTTGATAAAATGTTCTCACATTATCAGTATTTTCCATGTTGGAAAACAAAATTTGAAATGTGTAAAGACTTATTTTAATTGTGTGACTATTAATAATTATTGATGGCTGCCTTTCATGAAAATTTAAAATTATATTTAAAAAAATGAATAAATTATAATATTAGTAATTCCAGTCAGGCATAACTTAAAGATAAAAAAAATTGTAACCAATATAATTGAAACTAAGATATTTTATGTAAAATTTTATTTATTATTATTTTTTATCAAACTATACAAATGTCTTTTATTTGCTATTCTTCAATTAGTTTGATATGAGGGACCATAAATTCCTCATTCATGAGGATTATGATATTAAAAAAAAGTACACTAAATGTTGAACTGCCAATGTCAAACTTGAAAATGGACAGTATTGTTTAAAAAAATTCTCTATTCGAATATCATCATATTCTTCAGAAAGATTGTGTTTTCACTACTTTAAAATCACAGGATTTGACTCAAAAAATCTTTCACTAGCCATTTCCTTTCATCGTTGATGCAATTAGCACTTTTAGAACCAAAGTATAATGAAGTAAAGGTATCTTTTTTTTTTTTTTTTTTTTTACTAAAAGATACTAATTCCATTGGCTAGGTGTATTCTGTCCATGTTACTGCCTTTATGCTCACAATAGTGGGTTTGTTGCAACATCTGAATTTGTATTACTCTGTTTGGCATATATTCATGTAAATTTAAAATGAAAAAAAAAAGATTAAAAAATTAAGTGTGGCAAGAAGTTTGAAAGAAAGTAAACAGCACATGACAGTATACTTTTATGTAGAAAATATTAAAAAAAAAACTAAATTGTATTTTCAGTAATTTTCATTAAATTATGTAAAACTTAAATGGACAATTTCAAAAAATAAATAAATATTTCATATTTACTTAAACAATATATTATTCTAAGAAAGAAAGAAAAATGTATATAAATATACCTGTTAATCTGTAAAGTAGAATATACCAGAGAAAGGATAGTCCAGGTGTGAAAAATGTATTGTGAGTTCCTGGACGATGATTGTAAAAATAAAAATGACTGCCTGTCATGTGCTGAAGAAATGGGAATTTTGCTCTGCAAGGCTGCAGGGGTGGTGTACAATATTTGTACCTGACAGTCTCCTGTTAGACTGTTGGCCATCTCCAGGTTCACCAGATGAGGGACCTGCTATTTTTTGAGTGTGTGTAAATATCTGGTCACTCTTTTTTTCCGTTTGTTCTTGTAATAGTAAACTGAGATGGTCAGATGTTGGAGGTTTTTTTTATGTTTTGTGAAAAATATTAATTTTTTTCATGTTGTAACCCACATAAAAAAGTGTAGAGTGTCAACTTGCCAAATTAAAATTGTGGTTTGAGGACATTTGATATTTGTTTTATATCTGGCTTTTGTCACTAACAAGAGAGATAATCGGGTCTTATTACAAATAATTAAATATAATTTAAATTATTATAAGAGAAATATACACTTCATAAATTATTGATAGCAGTTATACAAGTAAATTTTTAAAAATTAATTTTATAGGAAAAACTATAAATTAAAATTCTGAATATTGTAAATAAATATAAATGTATTTATATATGTACAAAGCTAAAACATGTATAAATGTATTTATATATGTACAAAGCTAAAACATGTATAAATGTATTTATATGTGTACAAAGCTAAAACAATATTTTTAGGAAGTTTTCTAGAAAGAGAGAATTTTAAAGTATGTAGATAATTGTTTATAGTTTCCATGGTTAAATTTACATTTAAATAATTAGTTTGTAATTAAATTTATAAAGAGAGAGGCAATTAGTAAAGATTTAAAAATTTCATTGTTCCGTAATTAAGAATGTTTCTTTCAGATGCTAAATAGAAATTGGTGCAGACAATTTCTATTTCTAATAAACATTGTTTTTTAGGAAATTTTGTAAATAATTTAGAAATATATTACTTAAAATTTATTTATACAGAAAATTTTGAAACAGTATATAGTGCATATATAAATTTCTCAGAAAAACGTTAAATTCAATGTTTAATCAAGAAATTTGTAAGCATGCAACAAACTGTGAAGAACAGAAAATAATTTTTTTAATTTATTTTTCACATAATTGTAACTATATATATGTTTATGTTATATAAATATATATATACATACAGTATGTGCATACAAATAAATCTTTCCTTTTTTTTAATTAGAAAACTATTCTTAAAATAGTTTATATTTCAATAAAGATATGAGTGAAAATAATATTTTGAATTTCTTTGTTTAAAAACAGTGAAAATATTTAAAATTTTCATTTTATGTAGATTCAGAAATAAATAAATTGAACTGATGAAACAAATCATCATTTATTTTATATGATCTTTTCTAAACATCAAATATATAACAACTTTTTCTGAACTTGCAGTAGTACTGGAAAATGGCTATAATCTGGGAAGTTGCCAAAAGTCTACCAAATATTTTTTCTTGACTATCTACTTTGTTGCATTTTTGTTTCACTTACATTTGTGGCTAGAAAATAGAAGAGCATCAAACATTTAAGTGTTTATTTTACTGTCCTAAGTAATGTTTACTCAGCAACAACAACATTTCAACAAAATGCAAGTTGCACTTGGATGAATTTTGTGGCAGTGCCATGAAGATTTATATGAGACATATCAGTGATGCACTGCCATATCATATTGTTGCTCAATGGGTTGAAGCCTTTTGCTATGACAGGAGAGCAATGAGATTATGCATGGTGATGGCAATTCAATCACTGCAATAATGAACATATAAAACTATTTTGAGGTTATTGGAAAATGATTTTCAATAAATTTGCCAAGAAATAAATGCCAAAGTAGGAATTGCAGTTTCCAATGGGTGCCTCATGCTACAAAATGATGTGCAGAAATGGCAACAAATTGAAACTACTTGAATTCATATAGAGAATTACAAGCATGTAGGAGAATCCTTCCTTCATCAGATTATTGAAATTGACAAAATGTAGGCCAGGTCCTACAAACTAAAGTTGAAACACCAATCAAATGAGTGATAGTGCCAATCATCTTCATGCCTAAGAAACTGGCCAGAACCAAGTAAAGTTAGTGTTAATGATCATTGTAATAAATTTCCAAGAGGTCCACTTGTCTCTGTGTGAGACAGTAGGACAGACAGTTAATTAAAACTAAATACAGTAAACTCCCGATTATCCGGGCTAATGGTGGGGAGAGGTGGCATAGATAATCCGAACTATAATTATTTATTTCTAAAATACAACATGTAGATTCACCTTTTTCAAAGTTTTCAATTAACATTAGTTTTTGTTTTATAGTAAGTATGGCTTTCTTTCGATTATTAGGCATTTTAAGGGTACTTATCTGAAAATTAAAAAAACATCTTATTTTATATAATTTTACACTAAAAGTATTTGTGGAAGAGTTATTTGAAAAAATATTATGTATAATATGTATTATACATATGTACATATAATCAAATCTTAAATTGTAATACATATTATAACATGCAAGTAAACGAAACTTTGTATAAATGTACTCACTATCGTTTTCTTCTCTGAAAAGAAACGTCCGGCGCGAAGGAAGCGGCCTAACTAAAACCAGTCCAGCTGACTTCAGATACCCCCCACCTGCTTCAAACATCTAAATACGAACACGTGCACACTTATAGGATATGTAAACATGAAAGCAAGCAACTATTTAAAAAATACATACAAATATAATTATTTTTTAAAAATTAAGTTCATGCACGGATAATCCACAAACCAGATAATCCGTGCACAGATAATTGGGAGTTTACTGTACTTCTTCCACTTCCTTTCCTTTTGACATCATCTTTATCCAGCAAATTCTCACAAAAGGACCCAGTTGCTATAATCGCATTAGGGCATCCAATTAACTTGCATGACAATGTGTGAAGTCATTCTCTATTACAAATGAGAACACTGCTCAGCATATGGAAGTGGGAGATACCATTTCCATCTAGTTAACAATGTCCTTTTTAGTATACTCATAAATGATAAACCAAAAGAAAACCATTCCATCACACCAGGAATCTACTCTATCCCACTGAAATGTCTTCATGGGAGTCACCTACCATACTTATCTGATATGAGTGCATGTGATGATCTTTTCTCAGAACTGAAAGAACTTCATAAGCAAGTGTTTCTGAGACATTGACAGTATCCTTTCTACCTGAAGGTATCATCTTCAGATACTGGCTAAAAATGATGATGCTGATGGTGTTTGCTGCCTCCCGTAAGTTTGGCAGGGTTTGTCCATAAAGGTGGATACTTTCATCAAAGGACTGTGACATTCGCATATTTTATTTTTGAATTAATATGTTACAACACTTGCCAATGCAAATAAAATAACTCTTGTATAATCATGAGTTATTTGTTATTTATAATATGAATATATCTTTGACATTAAATACAGGTGTATTAAAAGTTTTGCATTTAAATATATATTATGTTTACACTGCTGGCCATTAAAATTGCAACACCAAGAAGGAAAGCAAATAAAAAAAAGATATTTATTGTACATAAACAGTATGGCATGAAGACAAAATGATTAAATTTGCAAGCCGTTTGAGGGTTTACAGGGGTGCGAAATTAGTAGACACAGTTGCCACCCCTGGCAGCTAAAACGGCCCTTATCCGGTTAGGCATGGAGTCAAACTGGGCTTGGATGACAGAAATGGGCAACTTATTCCATGCTGCTTCAAGTCTATGCTACGCTTCATTGACTGTATTAGCAGGAGAGGGGTGGCGGATCAGTCTCTCAGCAACCCATGACCAGATGTTTTCAATTGGTGAGAGATCTGGAGACCGTGCAGGCCAGGGCAACAATCGAATACCCTCTGTATTGAGGAAGGTCAGAACACGACGTGCAACATGAGGTCTTGCATTATCTTGTTGGAAGATGGCGTTTCGCAGGCCTCGAAGATAGGGCACAACCACTGGACGTAAGATGTCAGAAATGTACCGATCTGCATTCAAATTACCGTCGATCCGAACTAGAGATGTGCGTGTAATGTACCCAATGGCTGCCCATATCATCACACCAGGTGCAGGGCTCCTATGCCAATATCAAATACAAGCAGGTAACGAGCGGTCTCCTCGGAGCCTCCAGACATGTATACAGCCATCAGAATGCTGCAAGCAGAACCGGGACTCGTCTGAAAAGACAACATTGTGCCACACCTGTATCCAGCTTTGTCGTTGGGCGCACCAGAGTCGCCGTCTCTCTCTATGCTGCATTGTCAAGGGAAGCCGAAGTAATGGTCGCCGTGCTGACAGTCCATGCTGCTGCAAACATCGTCGCACCGTACGAGCAGATACTGGACGTGCTGCAAACAAGCACATTTCCTGACTAATGGTCCATGATGTGGTTGTACGGTTTTGCACGGCCGACCTCACAATATGTCTATCCTCTTGGGCGTTAGTCATGGGAGGGCGTTGAGATCCTGCATGCCGTTCAGTAAGACCCTCAGCAACCCATCGATTCCATATTCGCATGACAGTGGTTGGATTTCGACCAGTGCGAGTGGCAATATTACGGAATGATAATCCACACTCTCGATAGGCAACAATCCTGCCTCTATCGAATTCCGACACTTG
The DNA here is from genome assembly GCF_000671375.1 of Centruroides sculpturatus. Classification (NCBI taxonomy): domain Eukaryota; kingdom Metazoa; phylum Arthropoda; class Arachnida; order Scorpiones; family Buthidae; genus Centruroides; species Centruroides sculpturatus. Next base: position 306,506 of record NW_019384566.1, read on the forward strand.
CTGGTAAGCATTTCTTCTTCTTATTCGAGGCATAACACGATATTCTGATGAAACCCCGACCTTACAAAGCGATTTCCAAATGAGAAATCCACTGCACAACTTTTCTTTTATGCAGTGCTTCAGATGTCGTTTGTCACTCCTGCGTCGTCTAAATATGCTGAAATACTAATCATTTGCATATTCCAACCTCTTCTTCCTTTCATATGATTTTGACGTTCGTACGATCATTCCTTCCTGGTGTTGCAATTTTAATGGCCAGCAGTGTATTTTTAAAGTGCTTTTAAGTATAGGTATTGATTTGAACTGGTTTAAGCATGGCTTTTTTCTTGGTTGCAATAGTAGTATGAAAAGTCTGGATAAGTTCCATCTTTTTGTCTGATAGTGCAAGTGTAATAATTTTTGTATTTAAAATTCAGTATTTGTAATTTTAGTATTTGCAATATTTACATGAACATTGTAGAATGATAGCTGCAAATAACTTGTGAAGTGTATTGTACACATGCTTCGTCACAAGAAGCCAGGGTACATGTAACCCATGAAATTTCAGTGGATAGGAAAAATTGGGGTTTCTGTGTTCTACACATAGACACCTAAGATAATACATAAGAGAAAACAATACAAAAAAGTTTTAAAATTTTTTTTGCACTGAAAAGTAGAAAGTAAATTATCTTTGGCTTTCATGGTATCTTTGGTTTTATATTTTTTATTTTCCACCTTTTAGTTTATATATGTAACACTGAATTTTCAAAATTCTTGTTTTAGTATATACTGTAATTGGAAAGTAGGTGAAAAATTGAGTCATGATTTTATGTAGACAGTATAACTAAAAATTCCTTACATGTTGCACTATGTTATCAGATGTTTATAAGTTTTAAGTTTTCGCTAATTGTTAAAATTGTTTGCGAACTCTAAAAAAATCTGTTGTTGTCAGAAATACATGTTTATGCAAACTTTTAACTCAATTTTCACCCACTTCCCAATTCTGATCTAGTTACTTTATCTGGACAGACAGACAGAATAAGTTAATAAAAAGCATATAAAAAGGCTAAATTCATTCAAAGATACACAAATCTAAAAAATATATGTCAACTTCTGACAGCATTTCAGATTCCAAAGTACACTTATCTCTTAGTGAAGAAAAACAATGCTGATTTTTAATGTGTCAATCATTACTTCATTTGCTACAACTGCTATAAGTATGGTTATAGCAAATGAACTAAAATCTGTATACAAACATCTCACCAGTGGTTGAATGGATAAAACCATTGAACACAGGTAGTTGATTGTGGGTTTGAATCAGTTTTTTTTGTGTCTAACATCTAAATAGGGACCATAGAAAATTCTCCTGGCAGATGTGTTGTATTGCTGTATCCCTTCATATCAACTGTATACAAATATAAGGTTACTACCAAACCTTTGCATACTTGCTTCTGTGAGGTTAACTGATTGGGTCACAAGTGTCACGACAATTGAGCGGTCAATACAGTACTGTTGTGTGGGAACGGAAAGACTCGTGGAGACAGGTTTACCATTTAAAACCATTTAATAAAATAAAAATTTCTTACAATATTTTCTTGAATAAAAGGGTAACACAGCACAAAATGCAAGGATAAATTTCAAATGTTTGGGTTTTCTTTTCCTACGATTTGGCGAGGGCTGCGACACAAGCGTACACCCTGCGGTGTATGATTAGACTTCAGGTGGTTTTTCTCGGACAAACTATGAACCTGGATGGCAATAGGTGACACAGCAGAACAGGTTGTTTCCATGATGTCCGAAAAGTTCCTTCCTAATTCCACGGGAGCACACGTCCAAAGATGGGAGGACTACGAACCAAGAATCTTTTGTCCTTGAAACGTGCAGTTTATAAGTTTTTCCCGTAAAGCTGTCTTTTCATTGATCCCAACTCATCAACTGGTGATAATTCGAAACCAATCGAAGAGTGCAGGAGAGGTCAATTTCATAACTAAATACGACTCCTCTCCAACCATGTTTCCCTTGACTTTAGCCTTTTCTGTTGTTTAAATAATTTACAAAAAACAAAAAATTTTGTTTAATTAATCGAGATCTTTAATTTCTCCCTTTCGAGTTGTAAAAGGAGATTTTAATTTCTCGATTGATAGTCCCCATTCGAACCTCTACATTGACTTCCAGGACCTCACACTTCTGCATTTGATTTGAATTGGATTTTCCTAGCTATTACAGAGGGATGTACTGTACTTATCCCCATTAGTGAGGGGTATTGTATCTTCTAGTATTATTCTTAAAAAATTATTTTGGCTCAAAAAATTACACCCATTTGAAAGATGTAATATTTGTGATTTGTGGTTATAGAACCAAATATGTTATTCTAGTAACTGATTTTTGAAATCAGGTAATCTTTGCACTTCCTTGCTGGTTCAAACATTCAAATTTAAGAATTGAGGCTGCACTTAATCCACCTGACCTTATTCAAGAACATAATCTCAATGACAGGACTCAAGATATAAGAACTTGCTTGACAGTTCTCAGTCAAGCAGGGTTACCATATAAATTGATTTAATATTTGCTCAAGAAATTACTCAAATATTAATATTTGTGACAATTGTAAGAAGCTACTATGTGTTATATAGTATTATTAAGATTTTTTCTTGCCGTGACCATAAAACTTGTGAGAAATGCTATGAAAAAATAGTAAGTACAGTGGAGCCTCGATTATCCGACCCCGATTAACCGACCGTCCGAGTCGGCAAATTTCAAATGTCCGCTAGTGATGTGGCGCTACAATATTTGGCTATGTCTTGGCTACTTTAATATTATTTTTACGTGTTTTAGCTGACAACACTCATTCGACCATGAAAGGGAGCCAGTATTTAAACGAGGCTTAATTTTCTAATTTTTAACGATACAATAGCGACAATTATTATTTAAAAAAATTTTTGTTAGGCTTAACATCGATGAAACTTCAACGCGAAGTAGGTTAATAGGGATATACTAATTACATGGGATATAATAATATACTACACTAATAATGGATTTTTTCATACTTTTCGGTTATCCGACCAACCCCAGTCCCCTATTGAGTCGGATAATCGAGGCTCTACTGTACTAAAAAATGAAATATTAACTTTTAAGGTAACTTTCTAAGCAGAGATTTCATACTTAATTTGATATGATTACTATGTAATAAGTATCAAATAGGAATAATGACTTATGCTTCTAATCTATAATTCTGAATTTATAATTGAAATTAAATATATTAATATAAAATAAAATAAATATATTAAAATTATATGAGAAAATATCCAATTAAATTATCCAGCAATGTTTTAAATATTCATTTCTTAAAGGAGTTTGGTTCATGCAGTGGTGATATTCGAAATATTTAACAAAGGGTTCGTCAAGGACTATATACTACAAGGATAGCCAGATCCCTATTCTACAATGTTAGCCAAGAATGCCAAGTTAATGACGTCAGCACGAGTCCTGACCTCTCTGTTTACATAGAGCAGGGTGTGCACGTGTTTAGTTTTCGCTTTTAATATTCGTCCAATTTTGTGATTAACGAAGTGATTTATTTTAATATTTCTGTAATTGTTTTATTTGACTAAGTTTTTTATAAGGTAAGATGATTTAAATATAAGTCATTAAATATTTAAAGCTATACTTTTATGTTAGGTGAAGAACAAAATGCTGAGTACTAGGTGTGGTGTGTATGGTTGCAATAATAACCTTCTTTTTTCAAATTGGAAGCAACCTGTTTACATCGGGTTTGATCAAAAAAATGACAAGAGAAATACTTTTAAAATTAATAGCAGAACTTTATTTACTATCGTATAATGTAGTAGCTTGCGTCAGTGACTGTAGTTGCAGTAACATAAGTTTATGGAAAGAATTGAATGTGAATATCAATGAAACGTTTATTATGAATCAATTATTATTATCAATGAAACGTATATTA
>NW_019384566.1:311265-312107 GCF_000671375.1 Centruroides sculpturatus
ATGCGTTCGCAAAATTAAGTCAGTTAAAATTTAACATTGTTTATGCCAGAACTATATTTTTTTTGATAAATAATAAAAAAGAGTGTTCAAAATGGTTTATTTTGTACATATTTTAATATTTTTCATTCAAAATATTTTATAAACATAAAAATTGGCTTTTTTTTAATCAGAAAAAGTCATAGGAAAAGCAGTTAAACAAGAAAAACTTTTCTAAATCATTTATTTTATCGTTAGGTATTATTATAATAATAGACAGATGTCATCGTCTCTCGAAATACAATATCTTTCTTATTTCGCTGTTGATAGCCCAACACGTGCTCCGCAGTCATCTTGTATTTTCTCGCGCGCGTGGGATTGTGGGATCTCTCTTATGACTGTATCTAGTTTCGAGAACTCTCGAGTCGATCGTGATTGAACCTCGTTTTAGTCGAGATTGAAACAGTCGATGGTGGTTACACTAGGCCAGGGGTCGAAATTAGCGGCTCGCGAGCCGCATGCGGCTCTTCCAATTTCATCTCACCGCAGCCTTATAACTTATGAGTTTATGAGATAGAGCCGCCAAACAAACTTCGACTTGTTCTCCGTCAGCACATGACCACACTCGTGTTGATCAATATGAGTCGCATAAGAGTGGTAGCATTTGAAGCATATCTATATATATATAACCCATTGAACGCGTGTCCGTCCATCCGTGTAACGTTATGCCGAAAACGGCCACTAGAGGCGCCTCTGTCGTGTGTCGTATTTCGCACATTTAAATTAATATGCGGCTCTCTGGTACTTTTGTTATCCTGTTTTCATGACAATTTGGCTCTTCTCACTTGACAAACTGCCGACCCCTG
>NW_019384566.1:312615-320266 GCF_000671375.1 Centruroides sculpturatus
CGCCGTTTCGTGTGCTGTTCCGCGACGAAAACAAGCTTTGAGCAACGGCGTAGTCGAACGGTACACACTCGGTAAGTAATCCTATAATTTTTTGTTTATAGCATAGTTTATACAGATTATTCCCAAAAAATTATACGTGTTTTGGAAATGTTGAGTCGAATTAGTCTAGAATCGGTTAATTTTATGGAAGAAATCCTTTCAAACAGCCTTAGTCCGTAAAGTTCACACCTATCGGGCTGCGATTGGCTCATGTATTTAATCATTCCTACAACGTAAAATTCGATTATCGTGGAACGTATCTAAGTTGGTATAGGGTGGTCTACTGTATTTCAAACTAGCAAATGCCCTTATTTAGATTTAATAATTACATTCAATTTATTATATAAATATCTACTAGGACATATCGTATTATTAGGACTTATTGTGCTGGTACAAAGTCATATACAGTATATATAAACATATACACGTGTCTAGTTCGAGAGATTAGGCGAAGAAGCAACAAACTTACATGTGAGTTAGAGGCATTGTACCCGGTTCTATCACGTGGTGTTCCGTTTCTGCAAATTGAGGAAAACTTATTCAGAAAAACAATCTTTATTGTTCATCTGGTATTTCACCTGTACACTATATTTGTGTTTCAATATTCTCTAGAACCATGTGAAAAGTATAGGCTACTATAAAATCTGGACACTCCACTCTTCCCCGATTTGATATTGACATGTTTCGAAACTCAAAATCAAATCAGGGAAGAGTGGAGTGTCCAGATTTCATAGTAGCCTACACTTTTCACATGGTTCTAGAGAATAAATAAGAAAAATTGGTGCAGGTCAGTCAAAAAGTTTAGAACTTTTATATAGAACAAACTACATACAAACTTTCTATTATATTATCAATATATTACATATCTATAAGGTGGTGCATTTGAATTAATCCACTGGAATAACTCGGAAGATACGTATTCTACAAAAAATTCATTAATCCAAAAATGCTAGACAAGATGGGTCTATTTGTTTCATTATAGATGACGATACAATTGGTTTGGCGACGCGACACATGGGTGATCTGCCGAGAGGAATGTCTCCTGGAAGGACTTTTATGGAAAACTGGATCCTATTTAGGTGTTACTAACGTGAAAAAAAAACTCGGGAAAACTCCACGTGGCCAGCCTGTTGGCAAGGCGCAAATGACCTACTACAAATGTTCAGTGGTATTATCCTCTCGGACACTAGTGGACCGCTATTGGTGAAAATGGAGTCAATTTCATTTTTCTAAATAGGAACCACTTTTTTATTGCATATTATGATTCTATATAAAAAACTTTTATCTAAAACATTTTTGGAAAGATGCACTAATCAGAAGCTATAAGCGTTTGAAATTTTACACAGTTGCCATATAGTGCATAGTAAATCTGTGAATGACTAAATTTCACTGACACGTGAGATTCGAATGAGACACGCGACTCAATGCACCGCGAGATGCAGGAGGATAATCCTTAAGTACCCAATAAAGATTCCAAGGAACAGTTTAGTCATCCTTACTCGACTAATTTGTAGCGAGATAAGGATTGGGAACTGGCAAGCATACTATCAGTCCAGATCATGTACTCTCAGTCCAGATCATGTACTACTCTCAACTATTGAAATGATGGAAAGGAAAAACATTGGCGTGCCATGACATTTGATGATAGGGAAGCTGTGTTTTGTAAGAAGCCGACTTTCAGGGTCAATCAGTTAATTGCGCGTCAGTGATGATCTAGGGCAGGGGTGGCCAACAGTTTTTGCCCCCAGGCCGAATTGGAAAGAAAACTTTTTCCACGGGCCAAACCAGAAGCTGCCCTAGGAAGAGTTTAAGGTGGTGCGAGATCTCATTATGGTGTCACCTCGTATAGACTGAATTGTAGATAGATATTACAGATACATTTTTCACATTATCATGTTTTATCAACGCTCTACGCTGTATTTACGCGATTTGTAATGGAGGGTTAACTCTAAACGCACAGTGAGTTGTTGACCTGGTTTTTTTTTGTTTAGGCGTCGGAATTTTTCATCAAGCTATTCGGACTTCAGTAGCTAATATTGAAATATTGATCACGGGCCACATAAATTCATTAGACGGGCCGGATTTGGCCCGCGGGCTGTATGTTGGCCATGCCTGTCTAAACTTTCGTTCGAACTCACCTCGGGCACTTCTCCCACCCTTGAAATTAGGTGCAGGTGTTAATGAATTAGTCTAGCAACAAAGGAAATTCATTTCAGTTTGTTCGAAATTGTCCGAAAAACGAAAGAAATGCAAAGTGCTGTCGTTAGAAGATCGTGTTAAAGTTATCACAACAGCAATTACCGGCGAAGTTTAACTGTGGGAAAACTAAATTGATTTTACCGTAGACCTACAGTATTTTCTTTGGGGGTATAAAATATTGTACACGATACAATTAATCGGCTGTTTGTTTTCATCGTTTGATAAAATTTATTTTTATTTATTTATTTATTTATTTTGAAGCTCATATACAGTACATATGCGATAAATAGTTTCGGTATCAACCTACTTTATTTCCACGATATTTTTAGAAAAATATATCCAAGTAATTTTCGCACGCAAAATATTCAAAATACAATAAACGCATTCACGCAAAAATCAGTTTTACAGGCAACCTTCCTTTTTCAATTCCGCAATGATAATCGCGGAATGTAATTAAATCGTATAATGAGAAGAAGAAAAAAAATCGTTTTATTATTAATTAATAATTTTTCTTATTGTACTTAATAAAATATTTAAAAAATACAGTATTTTTAAAGTTAAAATAAGATTAAACTAACGAATACCAAAACAAAAGTGATGTAGAGATACGACGCGCTTGTATATCGATGACGTAATTCACGTAACTGAGGAGCAACGAAAACAAGCTAGTTGAATTAATTAACTCGGAAAAAAGAAAGTGTGCATTATAATCGAGAAAATGCGACTATTGTATTAATCTTTAAAATAGTGGTATTAAATCTGTCTTATAAAATCACGACGACTCCTGTAAATCGAATTATCCGATAAGAATAAAATACAATACCAATATAGCACTATCGTTGAAAAAATTCGCTTATTTTTGCTCACTTCGAGTTTTGCTTAGTAGAAATGGCTAAAAACTGCGCAAAATACGTACGGAAATACGGTATTATAACATCACCTGTATTAGACGACCACCTGTCTAAAACGCCACTTTTTGAAGGAACCGTGGGTGGTCGCCATAGACAGGTTTTACTGTATTTGTTTTATAAACGCAATGTAGCGTAATAACGATCACTTGGTACTATTCATTCTTTATTTCAATTTTCGTTGATACACGTTTATACACACGTTTCGGGCTTCATTTCACCTCTCTTCAGTCAACTTTAAAATCACAAAAGACTGAAGAGGGGCGAAATGAAGCCCGAAACGTGTGTATAAACGTGTATCAACGAAAATTGAAATAAAAATGAATAGTGCCAAGTGATCGTTATTACGCTACATTGCGTTTATAAAACAAATTACTATAGTTGTTGAAATACTGAATATAAATGGGGTTTGATTGAAAAATCCGCGTGGGCGAAGTTGCAGGTAACAGCTACTAGTGGATAAAATACCGTACAGAGATTTTTGGTTTTGACGAACCCATCTAGTCCATGATTCTCACCAGTCATTGTAGGAGCACCATGTATAACCATAAATATCAGTTTTTCCCAATCAAAGCCAAAACAATTGTGTATGTTGCTCAGGGCTTGAATTATTTCTTCTCATCTGTCTCTTCAGGGAAACCATACTAAGCACATTTTCTATAAATTTGTCACTATTAAAAAACTTCAAGGAAATGGCAAATTGAGAAACATCAATATACATCAGTGAATAACAGTCTGCAGGCCTACAAGTGACCAAATGGAGTTGTCTAGATTTAATTCACATGTCTAATACCTATACAGGACCACCAGTGGCCAAGCGGTTCTGTCCCTGAACACTGGGAATTTAGTCGTGGGTTCGTGCCTCGCTGGGCCAGGCTGGCCAAGGAGTTTTCTGTGTTTTCTCCATGTCGGTAACTCCTGAATAGGAGCCAGTTACCCTAAAAGACCTACTGGAAGGACTTCTCCCTTGTGTAACATCTCATATCCAGAGAAGGCAACAGGGAACCACTTTGGTACTAACTTCCTAAGGACATCACTTGACGTGCAAACTAATCTGTACTACTAACCTGCGCCAGGTTTTCGCCGACATCAGGGTGACCTGATATAGCACATGAAGAGAGAATTTCATTCCAGTTTCCCATACAAAGTCCTCTTGGGAGGCACCCCCTGGCAAATCATCCATGTGTCACAACACATGGATGATTACAACATGGCCTTATTCATCCAATCAACTTTTTTGGAAGTGCATGTTATCTAGTGATTAAAGTAATTTTAATATATTTGGCTCTGATGGAAAAAAATATGTGTGGCGAAAGCCCAACACAGAATTCCAAGCAAAGAATACAAGTATCATTGTTAATTATGGGGGTGGAAATGTGATGTTGAGGGGTGTTTGGCAGCAGTGGAGTTAGAACATTAAAATTTATCGATAGCACAATGAACAGACATGATTAAAAGTTTCCATTAACATATTTAAATAGTGTGCAGAAATAGGGATTAGAGAATACCTTCATATTCCAATAGGATAACGATAGCAAGCATTCTTCACATATTGTACGAGAATGGTTACTGTATAATGTTCAAAGACAATGGCGTATACCTCATAATCAGGGACGGATCTAGATTTTCTGGGCTTGGGGCTTATTGAAGTCCGATGGGGCCCCATTTTTTTAAATACAAATAATGCTATAAATTATCATTATTACTATATTATTAATATTAACTTTTTTTACTATACGATAAGTGCTCATTGTTAATAAAAAAGTATTAAAAATTTATGATGATAATTCAATTTTTGTGGGCACTTGACATTTGGGGGCCAAGGGCTTAAGCCCTATTAGTCTCTACGTAGATCCGCCCCTGCTCACTCCATAGATTATTTGAAGGATTTATTAGAACGATTAATACATAACTATAATACTGCATCTAAAAAAAGGCTATTTTGCAAGAAGAATTGTATAAAATTGGAAAAGAAGACACTTCGATGGTTTCGGTTTCGTTCTCGTTACCGGTGGACGCCATTTTTCACTGTCGATCTTTAATCATCAATAGATAGTGCTCAAAGGGTTTTCCCTTCACGAGAAGGACGAGGTTTTTCGCTACAGTTCTTTCTGATATTAGAGGAACCTGTTGGGGAAGATCCCCTGGACCCTTGGGGTTTTTTCAGGTAGGAGCGTTTTAGTACTCCGTCGTGGAGGTTTTTCCGAGTGAAGGACGGGCTTCTCCCCGGCGAGGATGCCCTCAGCCACGGCCGCCAGACTCGGCGGTTCGCGGTGATCTTACTGAACTTCGCTTTTTCGCCCCTTTAACGGAAGTGGAGAAATTAAACTCCATAAGCCGGTCGCTTCCCCCGGAGCAAGTTTACACGGTATTTCTGGAGGGTCAGAGTCCCCTTCACCGGCTTCGTCCGGCGGAACTTCATGCAACACTTAAACAACACTTCACACACCCGGAAAACTTACAAGACGTAAGGTATTCGCGGGCAGGCGCTCTTATACTTAAATCTTGCGACCCCCAAACAGCGGAGGAGGCCCTACACATCGCAGACTTGGCTGGAACACAAGTTAGGGGCCGATTAGCACCAGACTGTGCGCTTACTGCGTATCTCGTGCGAGGTGTCGATACGTCAATAGCTGTAACAGAGATATACGACATACTTTCGGACAAAAACATTCCAGTCATAGAAATACGCCGCTTCACGCGGAGAGAGGGGGACTCAGTAGTTCCAAGCCCCACAGTTTACTTGTCAGTGGCAAGTGCTACAAAAATGGAGACAATTACTTTATACTATCAGCGCTACAGATGTGAAAGGTACATTCCTCGCCCACGTCTCTGTGAACGGTGCCTTTCTTTCGGCCACTCAGCCGCCTCGTGCAGAGGCCGACGTAGATGCATCAGATGCGGAGCGGATCATGAACCCAATGAATGCAATGCTGAGCGGAAGGACTGTGTCCGCTGCGGAGGAGCACACAAGGCGAATTCCCCCAATGCGAAGCATACCAGCGCGAGGCTCGCGTATTCAAACTTTGCGTAACACGCAAAGTTTTTCATACCAAGAAGCAAAGAGATTGCCCGAATGTCAGAAAGTGACCTATGCCACAGTGACAGCTACACATAAGCCGACGAAACCCGAAGAAGCCTCCCGACGGCCAAATCGGGGAGGGGAGAAGCCTGTCCGGGGTCCCCCAGACTCGACAAACGACGTCCCGTCATTGACAAGCAGAATCGCTCTTTTAGAATCTACAGTAGAGGCGTTACGGGTGGAGATCCGCAATCTCAACAAAAAACTACAGTCCCGCCAGACAGTCCCAGAACAGGTAACCCAAACCCTAGAATGCGAGCAGAATATGGACATCACGCCAACAATGTCCACACCCAGTAAGCGGGCATCTAACCACGCGGAATCAACAGCCGCGGAACAACAAGCCAAAAAGAAAAAAGCCACAAAACTCAGACACGCAGCCGCTCTGGACATATCTGACACTGAGGGCCCACCATCCGACACAGATATGTCCCAAACCACAAACACATCCAGGGCGATTCCTCTAGAAGACCTAAATCTTACAACTCTGGCCGAACAAGAAAAAATTCGTAACCGTCAGCAGAAAAATCACCTCCCCCATGTCTAATGCTACCAGTAGTCAGACAACCATTCGAATTATTCAATGGAACGCGAGAGGTCTTCGTTCCAAACGGGACATACTCATAACCATACCCTGGTTCCGGGAGATAGATGTTCTCCTCATCCAGGAGACGTGGCTGACCCCGGGCACAACATTTACCCTACCTGGTTTCTCCCTGTTCCGCGATGACCGCCCTTCCGGTCAGGGAGGGGGACTCTTGACGGCTATAGCCCAAAGGTGGCCAGCACACCACATACAAGGCCACACGAATGTCTCCGACCTGGAAGTCCAAGTGACCCAGGCGTACTTTACAGACCTCCCTTTCACCTTTGTGAATGTATATGCCCCCCATGGTATCAGTCAGGAAGCCAGGCTTAGTGACTTACTACCGGTCGATCGCCGCCTTTGCCTCAGTGGGGACTGGAATGCCCATCATCCGCATTGGGACGAAAATTGTGTCCACCCAGACGCTGCGGGAAGAATACTTTTCGATTGGGCCTCTTCTGAAAACATATGTTGCTGGAACACGGGACAGCCAACACATTTTTGGTCTACAGGTGAGTCGGCTATTGATTTAACATTTGGGACCCCAGACCTGCTGGGATCAGTTCATTGGCATCCTCTTTCTGATACACTCACAAGTGACCATGCCCCTATTGCTGTTACACTCACACAGACGGGAGCTCAGAGGGGGGGAGCATCGGGGCGCCTGAGACATTTTACAAACTGGAACCAATATTCAGGTGATCTAGACCAGCGCTGGTTAACGGAAGGTGCACAACCAAATAATTATGAGGCTCTCATTGTTGACCTCCGGAAAGCAGTGAAATCGAATACCATTGCCAGGTCCTACACTCAGTCGGGACAACCTCCATGGTGGAC
>NW_019384566.1:327098-366708 GCF_000671375.1 Centruroides sculpturatus
TACTATTATAAAATGACAAAAAGCTTAATTTTGATGGTAGGAATGAGTTTTATAAAAAAAAAAAAAATGTAAATGCTACTAACAAGTGAAATAGTCATTATGTCCTACCCTACTGGAGATATGACACACGACGTCCCCTTTATCTCTCCACCCCTTCGACCTTTAAGGTCGAAAAGTTGGGAGATAAACCAAAATTTAATAGCATCAATCCCTCTAATACACAAACCTCTCTGCAAAATTTCAGAAATTTTCGACAAAAAGTAAGGAGTTATTAAGCTTTAAACAAAATCGTTCCTCTCCATACATACAGGAAAAAAAACCGAATTTTTTTGCATTTCTCGACGTTTCAAGTTCACTGAGTCCAAAAATTTAAAAATCTTAGGAGGCCATTTTTTGACCGATATGTATATAAAGAAAAAGGAAACGGAAAAGTAATAAAAGCGATTTAACGGAAATTCATTTCCAGTTTAACAGTATTGATTTAGAAATTATATGGCTTCTTTCATATTCACTTGAATTTTCGTTTGACTTCGAGCTTTTTTGATCTCGAAAGAAATGAAATAAAACTTACTATCTCTTCATTTTTGGATCAAGTAAGAAAATTTTATATATGATAATCAAATTAGCTATAAATCCATAGGCTGTATGAGAAAAACTTATGCATATCCTCTCGTCTTCTCGCCTCTAGCCCAACCTTCATCTTTTCTTTCTTTTTTCTTCTTCGGGAAAGTTTAGGAAGATAAAGCCAGTGTCTGTACTCTGAGTTTGACCATTGCACTGTCCATAACTTTTAGTTCCGCATATAGATTAGTCTTTTGTCAACGAGATCATCTCTTTCATCATGTTGATCTTTTTAAAATCAATTTACATTTCCCTCCCCCAGGGAAATGACCAAGCGAATTTATTAAAGAAAACGAATGCTCCAAGAACCTATTGGTTGAGAGTTAGGATATTCGGGAACCTATTGTGCGACCCGTCTGAATCCCACTACCGATTAAAGTCTTAATGGAGACCTTTTGAGGCAATGCCCCGTTTGTCTCGATGATATCCACCCCCCTCTACCTTTGACGTAAATTTTAACGTAAACACAACTTTTTACGATTAAGTAAACAAATGTGTTTCTACGTATTAAACGGGAGAATCTTGATATTACTGTACCAATTGTTAACTTTTTGAATGTGTGATGACGACGTTTTGCCAGGGCTTTTATTTGTTTCCTCACAAACTTCTCGTCAGTGTCGTTCAAAGTGATTTCTAGAAACAGAACCTCAATATACAGTATAATACTGAGTCTGCGGGGAAATACCTCGCGTTAACATCTATTTTTAGAAATCAATACGTTGTTAAAATAGGGATCTATTGTACTGTACCTTCTTTATTTTTCGATTTAAATAATTTATTTCTGAAGCTGACGTCTTAGTTACATGTTCGAAACTTTGTTTTAATAATCAGAATACGCGGAATCAATGTTATGTTGTTATTTTATATTCTAAAGCCAATGAAAATTACTTATAAAATTTGAATTTCTATAATATCAACATCAAAATAATCATAAAAAAAATAAAGATTAAATAGTTTGAGAGATACTCAATAGATGGCAGTAATAGATAAACGTTTGCTGAAGTTAGTATAATAATCATTTGTAAAATAAAAAATACTAATAATGTATAAATTTAAAAAGTTTTTTCGATTCAATTTTTATAATTTTTTTTAATCCAAGAACAAAAAAATTTAAAAAATTCGAGTTGATTTTTTAAAAATTCTTGAATGAAATTTAAAAATTATTCTAAAAATTCCGAAATGTACAAATTAGTCCAGTTGAAATTCATTTCAAACTATATTTAGAATATTAAATTAATTAGATTTTTTCGGATTTTATACGAAAAGTTATTCAAAATATCGGTGGAGAATATTTAATTATTATAATAAGCTTAATTAATATTAAATAAAATCATTATTTATTGCTTTATCACGTGAATAATTATGGATAAGAATTTTTTAGATATCGTTTCGGCAGCTGTGACATTCCGTCTCGGTTTATTTATGTCGAGGACTTTTTTGAATTTTCTTATTCTTATGTAAATGTTCTGATTTAAAATTCCCGGCAATATTTGACATTTTATTAATTCAAAAAACAAAAATATTATTAAAGCAATTATTTTTCTTTACTTATACATATTTATGTTAGTATTTACGAAACAAATGTCTTAATTATGCTTGGAGTAACAAATATCTTGTATAAAAAAGATGCAAACAATTTTGTTTAGAATGATTTTCTTGCATTAATAAATACAAAATACTAATTTAACTTGGCGTATTTTTATCTCTTTCACTCCATTAAGAAAAAAAAATACCAATTTTAATTTGGCATTTGATTTAATTTTAAATTTGGCATTTAATTAAAAGCAATTTAATTTTATTTGATTACTTTCTCATATTAAGAAATAAAGAAGTGTCATGCGTTTTATCACAGCAAATAGAAAATAGTGATTTCATTTGACGTAATTTTTTCCGTTTACTCATTTGAATAAGAAAATAAATTTTACTTGGCTTAATAAATTCCATCCTATTCGGATAAAATTAATGTAATTACCATAAATTACTTTTTTAAAAAAATTTTTATTTAAAATTTTTAGAAATAAAATTAATTTTATAGAGTTTTTAGAATTGTACCATTATGACCTTAAGCTATTTTTCTTCACTTTGTAAATTATTTGCGAATAAAAGATTGTTTCAGGAAGTGACTTTATAAGTATCTAAAAGATTGTTTTAACAAAAAATTTTTATTCTAAAAATTATTCCAAAGTTTAAACTATAATTTTTATAGTTAAAAAAAAATATCCTTCGATTTTAAGTTGAAAATATGGATTTTCTTTAAAAGAATGTGTTTTTAGATATTCGAGAATATCTAAAAACACGTTTTATAAATCAATTATCTGAAAATTTTGAGGGAGTGAGTAGTGATGCGAAGTTTTTTGTAAAGTATAAGAGAATATATTTCTCAAATTCTAATAAATTTAATATTTTAAATGTATACTTTTTATTATAAATTATACTTTTATAAATTTTAAATTTCCTAAAAAATAAAAAAATTATAGGTTATTTAATTAAATGTTTTATAATTAATTTAGCGATTTTTCCTCTTCACGCTTTAATGATTACGCCATTGTTTTTGAACCGATGAGAAATAATTTTAAACTTCCGGCTTGAAATTTATGAGACAAAGTAAGAACAAAGATCTAAAAAGTCTAAAAAATCGAAATTTAAAAAAAAACTAAAAAAAATTCCAAAAATATTCTTGAATTTCCCAGCTGATATATTGCGATCCACATTTTGATAAACAGGAATTCGATATTCCTGAATTATGTCACGATAAAAAGGTGTCAAAATTGAAAAGGGCTAGGAAACACTATTCTAATGTTTAATCAAATTTATTATGAGCATTTTAATATGTATTTTTTAATTTATAAAATTAATTTTAAGTTTGTTCGTTTGAATAAAGATAATTTAGCGATGTTGAAGGTTAATTATTTATTTTTTTTTTTATTTTTTCCTCGGCACAAATACTGTAGATTTAAGCATTGTGGACCTATAGAATATACTAAAAACAAACCACTCGGCAGATAAAAAGCACCGCTGTTTAAAAGAGGACCTCTTCACATTCTGAACTTTGACCCTCACCTTTCGTGAACCAGCTGACGCAACACCTTTCTTAGTTAAATCGTATTATAGAGCCTATTTTCGCAGGTAAGAAGAGAAAAAAACACAGCAAACCATTAATGAGCTCGCCTGCAGCAATTCGAAAGTGTTTAAGTACTAATTCGATCTCTAAATAACCATCACTTAAGAAGAGATATCATGAAATTTGACAACAAAAATACTGACCGAGTTCACACACTTACCATCGATTTTCACCTTACCCCGGGCATACTTTAAATGTAAATTTACAGCAATTTCTAAATTCTATCGGTAGGCGTGAAAATCCACGCTCGTGTACATCGATAGAAGGTCTAACTAAATTAGACCTTCACTAAATAGAACCAATATATTAAAGTTGTCGGAACGAGGTGAAGAAAAATCAATTTCTCTTTGTTCGTAGGACAGATGGTCACACAGATAACATCGAACGGAACAACACCTCCAACAACCTCCGCTACACACACGATAAAGGATTAGTGTCATGTTAAACAAACATGGTACCCACTTGTCTTACATGGCGTAATTGCTAAGGGGTTCACTGATGAAGCATTCACACCTCGGGCGTGTCATCCGTCAGTTACAAAATATGTCACGTGGGCGTAGAATATTCATAAAAACAATTTCATAGAGGGGGGAGGAAGAAGAAGAAAACACGTTTAACGATTGAAGCAACGTTAATTTATTATTCGTCTAGTGTATAATTACAAGCGTACAATGCGCTCGTTACCCGGAGCTTTGGTGAAAATGGTCTCAATAACCCGAGCTCATCTCAAAAAAATAACAAATTAGTTACCCTCATGGGCCTTGAATTTTAAAGAGAGTATAAATACAAAATTGTTCGATGGCATCGAGATAAAGAGTAGATACACCACATCAAAATCGAAATTGCTTGGTATCAGTTTTGTAAAAATCAATGAAAGAAATTGCAATTAGATCAAAAAATAGGTGAATTATACAAAAGGGGGAAGATAATTGACGTCATCAGTTTCGGTCACGTTGAGTAGAAACATGGTTTCTGCGTGACCTTATGCGATCTCGAGGTTAACAATGGCTTCGAGCGAGTGCTGTAGGTGATATATGGAAAGGTTCGTGATTTAAGGCTTAATAGAGTCAGCGTAATAGGAAGCGTAAATTTTACCGTTACACAATTCACAATTTCCCTTCTTTAACTAACATAATGAATGTAGACTTTTAAAAGTCACAAATTCATTCAACGTTACGTGGAAAGTAATGGCGTGTTGCCATCTTCTCGTTGTATTGGTTTTACTCTTCTAGCTGCTCTACATTTAAGTTAATTATATTACGTATATAGATGTATCTAATTTAAAAAAAAAGTTTTTAGATAATGATAAATCATTTTTATATATTATATTATTATAGAATATAATTATTTTTATGAATAAAGATTGATCAGCTCTTTAATTATAAAGGTAAATATAAGCTTTTTTTTTATTCATAAGGATCAAAATATTTTAAATACGTTATGAAATTATATAGAGTCGACAATCTAAAAAAATCTGATTTATCATTCTTGTTAAGTTTTTTTTTGATAAGGCAAAATTTTTTTGATTAGGGTCATTTCATGGATGATTTTTCTTATTTGATCTGTCAGTCATACATTGATTATAGAAGAATATAGAGGAATTAAAAATTACTTTAATTTTTTATGATTTTTTTATGTTTTTATAGATTAAAAATGTGTCATTTTATAAATGCCAAACATAAAATTTTATAGATTGATGTTATTTAATGAATAACTTTCTTTTAAAGCTATCCTCCGTATTAGTTTTATTATTAGAATTAATGTAAAATAATTTTAAAAATATGCACTGCACGAATTTTAGATTTGTAATTTTGTTATATATTGGCATTTTAAAAATATTTAAACATAAAATTTTTTTTAGATTAGTATCATCTTATGTGTAATTTTTTATTAGTTCTGTCAGTCATATTTGTTCTAGTATTAGAATCAATAGAAGAATAAAAATAAATACTTTTGTTTTATAGGGTTTTACTTAGCTTTTTATACATTGGCATTTATAAAATTATGTACTTGCACATTTTAAAAAAATCTTCATTATCGTCAACAAAATCTTAATAAATCGCAATCAGTGTAGTTCCTTTATCTAAAAATAACATTTAAAAAAAAGTTGTGATTTAGAGTTTTTTACATTTGTTATGGCACTTCGTATTAAAAAAATTTATATTTTGGATTTTTTTTATTATGAAATAATGACTATTTTATTACTCGCAAGTGTCTTTGCCCTTTATTTATAACTATAAACAGTCTAAAAAATATCAAAATCTAAGTTTCGATTTATCTCCACTTTAATAAATATTCATCTAAAAACAATTTTTTTTCTTAATCTGAGGTACATTTAGGTGATGATGATCACAGCTTTTAGCCCAGAGGATCCAAGAAATTACCTGAACAGTTTTTTTAGATATATATATATCTAAAATAAATTTCTTAATCAGATACGATTATGTTTTTTTAGATATATCGATAGATGATATTTTACAGAAGGGTGGCGAATGTTGCATAAATAATTTGAAAAAAACCGGTTTACCAATCGATTTAGGCCTCTACAGATGTGTTCAAAAACATGTAAATATTTTTTAAAAGACTTTTTAATTCAAAAAAAATATACCTTTATTATAAAATGTGTTTTTTTTTTGTAATTGAGTCACTTGTAAAATATTTTTTACAAGTTACTTATAGATTTCTTCTGGAAAGCGTATTTTTTTATTTTAAAAAATCATAGTGTTTTTTTTAACCAAGTCGCAGCGCGTATTTAATTCTAAAACAAGAAAATTCTTAGTTAAATAGAATTTAAATCATTTTTTTAGATGACAATGATGAGGAGAGAAAGTCCATTACCTTACAATGGTTGAACACGGAAATGCTAATAGGGTCGTTATTTAACTAAATAGATCCACTTTTATTTTCTTGTTGATCTTATTTCAAACGACACTCGATATAAATAACATTAAAATTGCTCTATTCTTGCAATTTTTTTCAAAAAGGAAATGTCTCTTGGTGAATTAACTTGAAGATGTGTCGATATCATTGCTACTAACAAGAACGGATGTCTTTGTGAGTGTTTTTTTAAATAATATTCCGAATAAAAATTGATATTTATTAGATAATGTATGTAGGTTACAAAACAGTACAAAAATATTCGAAATTTAAACGTTAACAATTATATGTTTATCTAAAAAAATACAAGTAATCAAATAAAATCTTGTCATTTGGAACTGTGGACAGGGATGATTCAAAATTTTCTATACATAAACGTCATCTTAGCCCATCCTATACTGTATTAACATATTAAATGATACCATAATCAGGCCATTAGCCTGATTATGGTATCATTTAAATTGTGTTAAATGATTGCTTAAATTAATATCGTTTTAAACAATTCAGTATGAGTTCATGTTAGGCTATAATTTAAATAATGCTATTTGTAAGCTTGGCATTACTTTAATTGTGTTCTTTGGCTGCTTGATATCCAAATAACAGAGTGTAATATGTCCGAATTGTATTATTATGATATTTGGTATCAGTTAAATCGTGTATAATCTATTAATAGATGCTTGAGATTAATGAAACTAATTTATATGGATGTTGATATCGCTTAAACTGTGCTATCTAGATGCCTGATGTCTCTTAAATTGTGTTATTTAGATGCTTGATATCAATTAAACTATGTTGTTTGGATACTTATCGCTTCAACTGCATTATCTGGATGCTCGATATCTCTCAAGTTGTTCTATCTAGACATTAGATATCGCTAAACTGCGAAGTAATGATGCTTGATATTATTTAAATTTCGTAGTATAGATGCTTGATATCATGTAGATAATAAAGAGAGCTTAATCTATTTAAAATTATTATAAGCAAAAGTTTTGAATAATTTGTAGATTTTATAACTGTAAAATAATTTATTTATCAATGGTATTATAAATTGTTTTTAATTTGATTAGAAAGAAGGATATTTTTATAGAACAAAAACAAACAAATTCATTACTCAGAATAGAAGTTGTGGTTCCCACAGTCAGTTTCAAAGAATAATTTTGATAGTGGAGAGGGTTGCAAAGGAAACCTTTTACTGGTAACAATAGTCGATTTGTTTGTAAGAAAGTAGTGTTAAGTGGTCCCATTGAATCCCCTCTTATCCACTGACAATGACTTACAAATCAAGAAATCAAAAGGGGTGTTTCCATTTAATTGGACACTCGAACCTCGTTAAATGACGTGACGAGCTCTTTTGTTGCAAAATTGTCTTCGCTCCTTTATTCACTGTGTGTAAATGGCCAAATGAGTTTTTAAAGTTGCCGCTTTCTACTTCAAATGTTCTTCAAACACGAAGACAAGAATTGCCAACTATTGTTTTGATTGTTTATAAAAAACGTCAGCTTAACAGGTATTCTATAACTCTTCATATTCTTAAGTTATAAATGAGTTTACGTATAATAAATTGTATTTTGCCACTTGTTACAGTATCCTTAAACAAAGTTAGATATGTTACACATTGTAGAGTTGTGTACAGTACATCTAACAGGTATATAGGTGCGGAGTTATAAAAGCTGTTATATTAGTATGACACTATTACAAAGTTTCAAATGTACAATTATAATTTCATATTTGAAATATATATATATACTTTAATACATTTATAAAGGGGGTACCATAAAAGTTAGAAGCTTAACATTCGAGATATACATCAAAAATAAGGTTAATAAATACATTGTAAAGTAATAAACGGTGGAATGAATTGAGGTCGAAGTGGCCTCTTAAGATCCTCTCCACTAAATAACAAAGAGATTAGAACACACAACTGTATTTTTTTATTATTTTTTTCTTCGGGTTAACTTTAACTGCACAACTAATTGATTTTTACCCTTTCATTAAGTCATCCGACACGCTTCTCGCACATTTCTGACACTAGTCGAGTGTGCCATTCCTCTTCATTCGACCAACAAACCAAACAAAACTTTGCCCAAAAAAAATCAACCCGGCGATGTCCTTGATAAACTAATAGTTTAATAACAGGTTAAATGCGACGGAATGCTACTTTGGTGGTTGATTTTTCCCCTCTTCTTCCTTGGAGAGTTGTTGATCCCTGTGTAGATTATACGAGTGCGGAATAATTACAAGCAGATGGGAAATTTTATGAGGTTTCGAAGAGGCGTTAAGACCTACTTAAAGAATGAAATTTGTTTCTATTATTGTTCTTATATATTATTATTAGTTTACTAGGTATCAAATTTTCGAATGACACAAAGAAAAGTCAAATGGTAAAATCAATTACTTTCTTGTAACGGTTGATTTTTTCCAAACCGTTACTTACGTTTAAATTGACATGAATTGGCATTTTTAATATGAAATGTGGTCAAATATTCGTGAAATCATTTGTTTATGAAATTTCCATAAGTTTACTTTTTTTAGTGAAATGTTTATTGATTTATTTATGTATTTATTTGGATTTGAATTCTGATAGATTAGTTTTTCTTGGTGGAATTTTTATGGGTTTACTTTTCTAAAATGTGTTCAAATTTTCAATAATTCATAATTTTTGAAGAAATTTTTTCGGATTTATTTTTTAAAATATGTGCGCATTCGAATGACTTAGTTTTCTGAGGTGAAATTTCCATAGATTTTTCTTTTAATCGTCTTTAAATAAATTCACAAAAAAAGTTAATTTTTTTTCTAACTTCTACGAATTAGTTTTTCAAAATGTGTTTTTATCCTCTATGAATTTAAACAAAAAGTAAATGTATGGAAATTTAAACTTTATAAACATTTAAATGTAAGTTATTTTTAAGGAATTTTCATAAATTTATTTAAAAAACAGAGATTAAAAAATGAATTTATGTAAATTCGATTAGAGTGCCTTATCAAACTTTCACACACCCCTTTAAATTCGTATCGTTTTATTCATTTCAAACGAGTTAAGCGTTTTTATTTTACGTTTTAAGCCAATTTAAAGTTAATTATAATTTAAATAAATTTAAATAATAATTTTAGAATTATTGAAAGAAATATCAATTTGTTTAATTAAAAATCGAATCTCATTTTATTTATTTATTTATTTATTTTCATATTGTTTGTAGAATAGGCTTAGACTGTTTAGTCTATATACAAGTAAAAAT
Source organism: Centruroides sculpturatus (assembly GCF_000671375.1). Taxonomy (NCBI): domain Eukaryota; kingdom Metazoa; phylum Arthropoda; class Arachnida; order Scorpiones; family Buthidae; genus Centruroides; species Centruroides sculpturatus. The sequence goes on from NW_019384566.1 coordinate 336,954, forward strand.
ATAGAAAGTGGCTTTAAATATTTGTACATTTAGTAGAAAGTATATAGACCTACACACGCTTTATATACACATTCTTCCTCTTCTATTTTCACTCGATTGCACCTAAATAATAGAAAAGAATTGTTGTCATCATCAGTTATGTAAATGAATTAAAATGATTAAGTTGTTGAAATAAATAAACAAATATTATGAAAAGTGTTAAAAGATAAAAATTATTCTTTAAATTACCTAAATCAATGCGTTTTTCTATAAATTTTTTCGTGATCTTTAACTCTAAGGATCATTAGAAGAATGTGCTTAGTTCTTGATAACTCCTAGAACCAAATGATCTATATTTCAAATTATAGGAAACATTCCAAATGAAAATTTTACATTATTTTAATACGGATATAGTTTTAATTTAATTTCCCAAATTTTAAGTAGCCTAATAATTTCGAGATCATAAAATTTAATTTTAAATAGGTAATAGATGTAAATGCTACTCATATTTTAAAGATTAATTAGCAGACAATAATGGAGACCCAATTTATTTAAATGAAAACTGCGCTAGCATTTTCGTCTTTTTAATCATTCAAATTTCTTTTATTTCCATATTTTTCATTTTATAATGCGAAATAATACATATAATTATATTACACTATATAATCTTTTTCATATTTTGAAAGATAAATAAGGTGTGATATATGGAAATGGAGTTTAAAATGAATATAAACTTGGAAGAAAAATCGAGTAAATGTCTTTAAAATATGGAGTTTAGGCTAATAAGTCATATTTTAAATTGCTATTTCGTTGTAAACTTAAAATTTTAAACATTCATTTATTATAAGAACGATAAATCTAAGTAAAATTTGTTAAAACTCAAAAATATTTAAGAAAATTAACTTTATATCAAGCGAAGAAGCGATCAAAGTCGAATAAATCTTATAAATTAATTGTAAACTTAAAATTTTAAACATTCATTTATTATAAGAACGATAAATCTAAGTAAAATTTGTTAAATATCAAAAATATTTAAGAAAATTATACTTGGAATAGCATTCCTTTGATATCTGTAATTGCAGTCTATGATATTCAGTTTTGTTCTTCGATTGACCTGTAGTGATATATTTATGATGATATCTTTACATAATTAAGACCCTGTTAAAATATTTATAGGATAGGACATCGAATAATGTCAGATATGTATAGAATATGTATTAATTCTTTATCCGAAATCACTAATTATCATTTGTAATTCTGTACTCTTTCTGTCATCATCATCATAGGTTTCGAATATGTTGGTAATCATCATTAAATAATTCTAAAAATAAACAGATAAATGGGATGTTAAGGTATAATATTTATAAATAATTGTATAACTTATCAAAAAAGCTGTTTTATTAACTGTATAGAATCTATGGTATCACCTTATCATGTCATGATCTGTACATTAATCAAGAATTTGACATTTTCTCTCCATCAATATTATTAAGTATCGATTCAAAAAAATCAAAATTCGTTCGTTCGTTCCTCAATTAAACGTCATTTAATGTTATTCTTTTTATAAAATTGAATTTTTTTTAAACGAATTAACAAAGTATTCCTTCAGATTAATTATCTTAACGGCTATGATTATGAAAAGAATAATCTAAGTTAAATTTTGCGCTTTTATATTGCATGTTGTTATTTGATTTTTAAAATATTTTTGATTTATTTGGAAACTATTCTTTATTTTCTAAGCTAATAAATCGATTTTTTTTGTCTTCAAAATGCCAAGAATAAAATATTCTCAAAGTTGTTCGTTCTATTTATAATGTTATCGAGTGCTGTAAATACTTTACTGAAGTGGTTCTCAATCTATTAGTCGGGTCGTTGTAACGTAAAGACAAGACATACGAGTGATATAATCTGTAATTTATGTTCAATTAGTCTTATTTTTTGAATGAGATTATTTGAAATATTAAAACATTTGTATCATGATTTTTCTAAAAATCGATTTGAAATAAATATAATAAACATATTTATGGAAAAAAGAGTATTTTTTACATGTTTAATTTGAATTTAGAACGATGAACCTTTACTTAGATTTTGAGCTTCGTGATCAAAATCATTATTACACTTAAACACCATAATCGATTATATGCTTGGAATTCAAATCAAAGTATCCAAAATATCCATTTGATATTAATTATAGAGATTCTACGTGGATCTAAGAGTATAATGTTTTCGCATTAGCAGCAACTAACTATGCTTAATGGTTTCTTAATAGAGGAGCAGGAAAATAAAGGGTGTTCCTTGCTACTGTTTCCAATATAATTTGTTTACATATCATGGATCCTTAACTATTTTTTTAGAACTTATATATATTCATTGCAGCGCTTTTTTAGATCCAATTAAATGATAATTTCTTTGTTTAATGCTTTACGATTTTAATAATTCCGTTCGTATTTTCAGTGTTTGGTACTAATGTTATGTTTTTTAAAAAAATAATATTTTTCTAAAAAGTTTATATTTGATATTATTATTATTAAATGTGAAATTAGTGTTTTTTTTAAAAAATAATAAAATTAGAAGACTGTATCAATATTTACGATTTTTTGTTATTTTTAATGATACTTAACCTTTTTTTACTTGGCGTTATCTTTATAATATATACGAATAGGCTACTTTAAGTACTTAGTAAAATACTCAGCTGTTTTGCTTCATGTTTTCTTTACACTGTATTGAATGCTGTAAATTAGTTCTCAATTTTTTGAAGAAATTCCCTCTTTTTATTAAAAAAATTAATAATCTTTATATATTCTAAAACCATATTGACCTATAGTTGCTTTGGGTATATTTTATTCTAATAAAATTAAGATTTCCTTACAGTTTTTGTTAGTACACAATTATTTTTGAAACAAAACAAAGTAAAAGAGCATACAGAGTTACTGCCAAATGAAATCAAATTCTGATATAATGATTATGATCTAGTCATACCACAATGATAACTTTCAACGTAATAATTTTAGTGAAACAAACACAGTAGTTGCGAGAGTTCTTAATACTATCTTGTGTTAAATAGAATATCGAGTGCTATAAGAGGTGGACTCGAAAGTAAGCAATGATATTGATCATTGCTTACTTTCGAGTAAGCATTTCTTCGATTTCTCGAGCATTTCGAGTAAAGATTTCTTCGCATCTTCTAGAAGAAATCTTTCGTCCTACAGAGGAAGGATCACGCTTTACAGTTTGAGAACCACTGCTTAAATACTTAATAAATAGTTGGCAATCTACCAGTTGGAATGTGTAATGTAAAGCATCTACTGCATTCTGTAACGTATTCTGCCACTCGAATCACCAACAGGTTACAGGTACGAAAGATAAGAGCGAAACCATAATTACGACAGAAGTATTCTTCGATCCCTTCCTATAATTCCGATAATTATTTCCGGCATGTGACCCCCACACCTATAGAAGATCCGAAATTTCCAATTCATCAGCATCGACAACGAGATTTTTTAGGTCACTCACCTTCTTTCTCTCGACTCATTGTAATACAAAAGGTGTTGGGTAGATTGTTGTCAGGGACGAGGACTCATTGGAAATTAGGGAGAACAAGGCGACAACACTGTCCCCGGGATGTCATTTATCAGCGGAGCAAAAGTAAATATCAGATAGTCAATGATCGATCGAGCGGTTTTGTTCCATCACCAACGTGTTATTATCACCCGAACCCAATGTCCCCTGGCAGTGTGACATCAAGTTGAACGACCCTCTCCGTCAAACAAATACAAATATTGTCATCTTACCCCACCCCTTAACACTATTTCGGAATTGATAAAAAGTATCTTCGATGATGAGCGGAATTTTAAATACTTTTCCACCTTTTCTTAATGGTTTTCTTATTCAAAAATTTTGTTTCACATCGCGTTTTGTTTAATGAAGGCTTAAATAATTTTTTACGTGAATTAACTAATAAATTATGATTTCTTTTTTTTATAAAAAGATAATGTAAATTGTTTAAGATTAATGTTTTCTTTAAGTTTTTCGGACATTTACAAAGTATATAATAATATTTTCTTTTCTAAAAATAATATTAAAATTGATAAATTGATCTTCTAAAAGTACAGAATATTAAACAATACACGTTGCAATTTGTATTTATAATAAAAGTTTAGAACTTAAAAGTGTTATATTTTTAAAAAATTAGAATTTAGAAGAGTCATACTCTTAAGATACTAGAATTTATATAACACATTTCTAAAATATATTAACATACAGGTATATAAATATTATATTTCTAAAAATACTAAAATAGATAAAACTTACACTACTAAAAACACATTATATATATAATAATTCTAAGAATATCCTTGAAGTTTCGAAAAAACTTTTTAATTTTAAGATTTATTGATCTAATAAAACAAATTTTATTACTTAACTACATATAAATGAATGGAGGAGGGAAAAGAAAAAAAAAGTAATTTATAAAAATATTGCGTTATTATCCGAGTGATGTTTATAAATTAACTCGAAAACAATAGTTAAAACGTCGATTTTTTTAGATAGACATTAGACTTTATTTATTTATTTATTATTTTTAAATTTTTTTAGAAACGAAAGTATTGACCTCGAGTAACGATTATTGAACTTTAGAAATCGATAAATCGAGCGCACGATATATGATTTTTTAGATAATTTGGCAAAGTTTAATACTTGAGAATCGGTATATATCACGTTGAATTCGATCATTCTTCTTGGAACAAAAGTTTTCTGCTTTTTTTCAAGGGCTGAACAAGGGCAAATGCCCTAAGGGTCCGGAAATCCTCTCCGCTTTTCTTTGATTTTTACTTTATTATTTAGAATCGTCCATTAAAAAAAAAGCACTACTTATAAAACTTTGAAGTTTAAGAAGCGATCCCAATTAATTTTGTTTCTCAGATTTTATTACGTTTTAAATTATTTCGTATCTTTTAGATTTTCATATAACATAAAAGTCTAAAAAAATGATATTTATGTTTTATTTATAACTATTAAAAAATTCATTATTAATTTAGATTTCTTTTCCTAAATATTTCGTTTTAATTATTATTATTTATCAATTATTTAATTATATAAAAAAATTTTGAAAATGAAAATTGCTAAGAAATTTTTGGATGCTGTTCTGCTCTTTTTAGAATTTTTGATTTAAATAAAACTAAAAAATAAATAAATACATTTTAGATTTTGTATTTAAATAATATGATATTTTTTTAAAAGAAAATTGTATCTAAATTTAAAAAATTACATTTAATTAATTAATTAATTACAAGAGAATATTTGAAAAAAAACAATATGCATAAGAATATTTTGTTTTACATTTTTATAATTTATCAAAGAAATTTGTAAAAAATTAAATTTTATTTAAATTTGAATCTTTTAAATTTTTTAAGAAAGATAAATATATAATTTACCCAATTATGTACGAAATTTTTTTGAAAAAAGAAATTAGTAGAAACTTTTTAAGTTTTGTTTGCTTTTTTTTTTAGAATTTATCAAAGAAAATCTGAAAAAACGATATCGGATTTTTATGAAGGAAACAATCGAAATAAATAAAAGTGTCAAAGAAATGAGTATAGAACAGATGTGGCAAATGACGTTGTGTTTTTTGAATTCAAAGAAACAAAAGGTGGAACTGTCTCAAAGAATTGACATCTAAGAAATGGCTTATTGTCTTTTCTTTATCGGCAACTCCAACTAAATTAAATTGTTCGGGAAACAAAGTTAACGAGATTCTTGTTGTGTTTCTCTTCTTCTTCTTCTTCTTTATTATTTGATGCTCTTATCTAAAAAAGCCCCTCCCAATAAAGTCTCTTTAAAATTATAACGGCTTCAATAAATCTTCTAAAAATATATGTATGTTTATTATAAATATTTAAAACTATCATACATCTAAACAAATCAGGTTAAATTATCTGAAAATTTTATATATTCTCAAAGATGAATAATTAAAACATTAAATTAATTTAGGAAATTTTAGAAAATAAAATAAATTTATATCTGTTTTATTGGAATTTATCAACAATTTTGCTTTTTTAACGTTAATTATTCTCTTTTTTGTGTGTTTTTTAGAAGAAAAAGGAAATAGGGCAAATTACCTGTAATATAAAAGTGAGGCACCCAAATGAAATCAAATTCTGATATAATGATTATGATCTAGTCATACCACAATGATAACTTTCAACGTAATAATTTTAGTGAAACAAACACAGTAGTTGCGAGAGTTCTTAATACTATCTTGTGTTAAATAGAATATCGAGTGCTATAAGAGGTGGACTCGAAAGTAAGCAATGATATTGATCATTGCTTACTTTCGAGTAAGCATTTCTTCGATTTCTCGAGCATTTCGAGTAAAGATTTCTTCGCATCTTCTAGAAGAAATCTTTCGTCCTACAGAGGAAGGATCACGCTTTACAGTTTGAGAACCACTGCTTAAATACTTAATAAATAGTTGGCAATCTACCAGTTGGAATGTGTAATGTAAAGCATCTACTGNGGAATTTATTCTTTAAAAAATTTCTAATTGAAAAGCCTTACAGTCTATATTACAGAACTTACTCTAAATTATAGATTGAAACACTTATTTATATCTACTTGCCTATGAGTACTCTAACCCATATGCTCATAAAATTTCATGTATTAATTTTGTAGATATGTAGATTCAAATTTATGTTAGGTCCATATAAGAAAATAACCATATAATATTTAAATGTACCTGTAGGATTTGTATACCTTTTTCTTGTATACAATTACGCCCGCATTTATTCTATATTATGTTGTAAAGCGTATGAGAAAGTTCTATAGATATGTAGAATCTATATGTCGTAAGAGAACTCCAAAATCTACAATACTAATATGTATGAATTCTGTATAAATAGCCATATTTTTATATAAGATCTACAGAACTCCTATACATGAGTGTTGCAGATCTTGGAGTTTTTTTACTACATATAGACTATAGCCTATTTATGGGGCTTCGTATATAAACAGTGTATGTATAGACATATAAAAGGGTTTGTATGTATATATATAGAGAGAGAGAAACTATACGACTATAAAGATTTTTCTTTGGCTGTATATTACAGGAATAGTTCTATAGATATACTCATACCTGTAAAAGTAGCTCTGTAGGCTTTATACAGAACTCTATAAATGTATATCTACAAAATTATCTTTCTATAAATATGGAGAAATATATATGTAAGTATATCTTACATATAATTACATATATATGTACAATGTGTACAATTTTACATACATATACATAAAAAATTATATATAGCTTATTTATTTATACACTTAAGTATACATTTTAGTGGACTATAAAAACTGTTTAAACGACGGGACAGGACAGAGCATAAACACTCATTCAAAAAAATATGACTAATTAATCTCAAAATAAATAATTATATAATTAACACCCGTTCACTGTATTCAGAACTTAATGTAGTTATCTGTACAATCTCTGTGTATTTGTCGATTCCTATACTTTCTTGTAATAACATTGACAAGCGTAGGCCTAAATACTTTACTATCAGACGGCAGTAGTAGATCTAATTACAGAAAATTTAGTAAAGTAATTTGATGTTTTTATTATTAAAATTCCTCAGTTAAAAAAATAAAATAATTAAAATACTAAGCAGGTAATCGAAACTAAAAACTTGTTAATCTAATGATCTTAGATGAGTGCGTTGATCCGACTTACGATCCACAAAAATGTCGAAATGATTCCGTTTAAATCTTAAAATGATAATAAAATGTCTTTAAGCTAATTAGTTTTAAGTATTCCTTATATTTTTTATTAAATATTTAATTTTTAAGCCTGGTTTTAGTACTTTTTAAATGTTCTTGCTTTAAAAGAGGAGATTATAAAAGAGAATTTTGAAAAAGAAAATTAATTTGAATATCTTACATTTAGCCTATTCTATATAATATTACTAGATTGTGATGATTATATAATTTTACTGTTAAAAATTTCGGACAACTATTAATCATAAGTATGTTACGCTAACTAAGAGCAAGATTTACAAAATATCACAATAATGATATGTAAATCAAACGCAACGTTTGTAAAATTAATAAATTATCAAGTAAATCAAATATCAAGTTAAAATTAGGCTTTATTTTTGTAATATATTAACTTAAGTCAAGAGCCAAGTTTGTAAATCGATTAAATCAAATTCTCTCTGTAAATTCGCAAAATTTATAAAATATCAAGTGCCAAGTTCATAAAAATTCATAAAATGATAGCTAAATCAAGCCAAGTTTATGATAGATAACAAAAATGATAAATAAATCAAACGCCGAGATCCTAAAGTTCGTAAAATATCATCTGAACTAAATATCAGGTTCATAAATTATAGCAAAACCAATGCCTAAAGCAAGCGCCAAGTTTATAAACTATAACAAGAACAATACATAAAGCGAGTGCCAAGTTCATAAAGTGTAACAAGAATGATACTCGTACAAGCATCAAGTTTATGAATTTTAAATATAGGCCTAAACGATACGAAGTCAAGCATCACATTGACGAATATCTTAATATGACATTCGTATCTAATATTTAACGTAAATTTAAAGATAAATTTTCATTATTATTTTTCTATACATTAAAGTAAACTGTACAAAATTGCATATTTTTATTTTTTCTTATAATTCCTGAAAATTATAAAATAGAATATTTATGGAAAGACCGTTTACTATAAAATCCAAATTATAAATCTAAAATTATTATTATTAAATCTTAAAAAAATACAAAAAAGTTTTTAATTTAAAATCTCCAAAAAATTTAGATCATCACATTTAATTTTATTTTAATTAATTATTTATTATTTTTATAAACAAAATTAAATAAAATATGATTAAATTATCTTAAATAAAAAAAATTCATTTTAAATCGGATAACGTCAACAATTTTATTACAACGTGATCCTTAACACGCCGTTTTATATCTTTTTACCCCGAGGATCCCCCTTTAACAAACTATAATAAAGTCAAAATAAATAAACGTTACTGTTAACGAATACTTTAGTTTGAAAAGACAGACAACCGGACGGCTTAATTATTTGAACATTTATGCTTATGCCATTTACTTAAAACATTGTGTAATACACAGTCAAATTTAACAATAAATTACATTGTGTACGTTCAAGAAAGACGTATTGCTCTCATTAATTGTTACGTATAAGAGACACGTGACACTCTATCGATCCCTGCAATAATATTGCAGCTTAATTAATCGATGACATATTTATATGCAATATATTTAATTAAGATAAGCCCTTTATTTCTTTATTTATATCATCGACCGAGGCAACACACAGTTATTGATTTATCGCATGTAATATTTTCTTAAATCTCGCGCTAGTTTTTAGTGTACCCATCGTCGTGTTTTGATGTTCTTTTAAGTAATTTGCATGGCACACTTCGAGTTCAAGGTTAGTTCTTTGCTTTTAAAGTCGTTGCGAGCCATTGGTTTCAATACAAAATCGTATCACCCGAGCAATCGAGCCACGTGTTGGATGTATGTTGCCACGACATCCATTGGCACGCGACAATTTCCTAACCGGTTATTAGATCGCTCGTGACACGCGCCATGTCCTCTTTCTAAGCAATCATCAACTGTTGCTGCTACTTTTTTCTTTACAGACTTCTACAGACTTATCTTCTGCTATCTGTCATTATTAAGGACAGCTTTCAATCGACCCTTTGCTCCTTTAGCTAGAAGTTAAAGGGTTCCTTTAAGGGTATACTCGATTATTATGCTATACCCAACACTAGACGATTAATTCTGTATTTCTTCTTCCCTTTCCAAGAAATCGCAGAGTAGTGATCAACAGTGAACGGCCTACAGACCTTGACGTTTTCATACAGAAAAAAGGAATTTCTCTACCAAATTATGTAGTTCTTGATGAATAGTTTCGATGTGTCGGAAACCAAGTCTATCATTCAGATAATTTCTAAGTTAATTCTAAGCAAGAGTAACTTAAAATTTCATCTCTTTGTGTATCCTTCTGCAATAAGAATCAATCCTATTAAATATTTATTTATCTTTATGTTAATATCGAGTTAATAGAAAAATAAGAGTTCAAGTTTACTCGAAGGTCATTGAGATGCTCAACTGCTGTATACTACAATTTGTATATATCTTTGGAATTCTGTACCTCTGTTATCTACAGGGTATGCTGAGAGGGATGATAATTTAATCTCATTTGCAATTATTATTCGAGAATAACGATGTAAGACCGTTGAGTTATGTAATTTAAATTTTACCATCTCTCCGTTATTTCTTTAATTACAAACATTATGGATTTTTTCTAACTAAAAATAGCAATTATTCATCATATAAAAACTTAATTTTTTTTTCTACTTTTGTGTGTAAAACAGAAAAAATGTTTTTAGTGTAACTCCTTAGAGAATTTCTGATAAAAAATGGAAGTTGAATTGATCTAAGCTTTAGTTGAGTTGATGTTGAATTGATCTGAACTAGATCTGGCCTATCTGATCCACTGATATTAAGCTGATTATCTACTGTTGAATTGATCTGATCTTGTAATCGCCCAATGTTGAACTAAGCCAATCCTGAGTCGATACTCCAGATATGATTTAATCATCATGCAATAACGAGCATTAAACACTACAAACAAGAGCGTTTTCAGGCTAAATTTTACAAAACATCACACTTTTAGAAATCTAAAAATAGACTAAAAAGACCCAAAACTTTCATTCCTTACTGAACTTCTTAAAGAATGAATGGAAAGTAGGGGGTTCGATCCACTTCCAAATGAAAATGATTATATTCTGTACGGATGTAGATACTCTTTATGAACCAAGGTCAGTTACGAAGAGCGCTTTAAAGAAGAAAAAGGAGGAAAAAAAACCAAAGGGTATAAAAGAGACACCCCTCCCGGGTTGACACGAACCCCTGAATGGTCCCCGGTCTTAGCAATTATTTCTAAGATAGATATAGGGCTCGAGAATCGCACGCGATGTTTCGTTGCCACTACAAGGTTAAGCCTTGAGGCCATCAATGTCTTTTCTGTTTTGAAAAGTTCGACGCTGTAAAAGATATTATCTAGTTGACTAACAGTCATTTAAAAGCTTTATTAGTGGCTGTTGTAAGCAGTGAGTAGCATTTACAGTTGTAATCATTGTACGTAAGTTATTGGTGATGAATGTTGGATAAGTTTTTGAATATTTTTTTGTTCTTTGTAGGTTAGTGAACCACGCTCTTAACATCTTTGAATAATAAATAGATCAAATTTCAAATAAGGGATATAATTATAACATAAACACGATTATTCCTCCATGTTTAATTTATAGAATTTATACAATAACATTATAGATCTATTAAGCAAATAAAGTACACTTGAAGTATAAATAGAGCAAAGTTTTGAATGATTTTTTTTGAATTCGTGTCCAAAAAAATGTTAGTAAATTTCAACTTATATCGAATGGAAATTATGATTTAAGCGTATAATAGGCTATTAGGAGGATGTGGGACCACCTTTCTAAGAACAATGGAGGGGATACATTTTAAAAATCGAATCGTTTTCTTAGTTTTGGCCAATCTTGTGCCAATTATGAAGTAAAAATGCAACTGAAAATTATCTTTTTTTAGATCTCCTCTTTGTTGTTGCAATTATATCAACAAATGTTTAGAGAAAGTGTAAATGTGTGAGTTTTTACAGTGCAAATTTATTATTTTCATCGAGTGCTGCAACAAAAAAAAACGAGGAGCAACTCACCTTTCGTTTCCTGTTGTACCCTTTGACTCCCTGAGTTATGGAAATTATATCTAGTTTATATATAATTTAAATATAAAATTAATAGAGGAATCATTCATAATTTAGTATTAATCAAAGAAATTATAGGAAAAAACATTTATAATGAGGGTCTCAGACTACGAACAATACCTCAGAGGTGTAAATGTGCCCCCGGGTGATTGGCCTTGATGAGTGGATGACGTGTTCGCTAGTACGTAGTCATTAACGTCATAAAACGTAAGTGTAACGAAACTGTTTGACAGAACATGAACATCTTCAAGTTGACCCAAGTATTGTTCATCATCTGTAGTTTGGGTGGTCGTGTAGACAATAAGTTCAGCGCGGACTAAGCTTTTGATTAAGTCTCACAGTCTAAAAACTGGTTTCCAAGGTTACATTAAACTTAATATTTTACTTTTCTCCATCACCCCGTCTAAAGTGTTTGCTCTGATGGTCCCAAATTGGGAGCAAATCTTTCTTTAAACGTTCAGAAACAATACAAAATCCACTTCAAGACGGTCTTGTTCAGCACTCGAAATCAGCAAATTTGAGATAAATTATAGTCTAAAAAGTCATTTTATTTAAGAAAACTTTGTAGAAACCCAAGTTACATATTTTTAAACATGGTTCCAAGTAATAAAATCAGTATTACTGAGTAAAGTGAGCATAAAATCTTTAACGTCATGCGAATGACGTTAAGATGTTACGCTCACTTTACTTTAATGCAAATTAATGTTAAAGACAAGCATTTAAAGGACGAATAAGTATATTTTCGTTGATAGAATACGTATTTTTAATATTAAATTACAATATTTTTCATCAAACTTAGCGTGAAAGTGGAAATTGATGCTGCACTTTATCTTTAGTATAGTCCATCTTCCATTAACCAAATGGTTTTATCTTTGTAGAGCGAAGATCAAAATACCACAAAACCCAATTGATAAAAAACCTAAGGCCATTTGAGAGCATTTTTTATGCTTTACACGTTACTTCGATGCTGTTAACGCCTTTGTAATAACTTAGTTTTACACAGTAGCTGGGTAGGTTGAAAGTAATTACACCCCAACCCTATATAATTCTATAGGTCCATTCTTAGATTCGATTTTGTTCTTCAAATTCGACTTAAAATATTTTACTTCTGTTGGGAAATTTTTAAAATAAAATTCGCTAGAAGTTGCTCCAAGACATTTTGCTTCTCGTGAATAGATGAGTGTGATCGAGCCCAATAAACTCAGTAATTGTCGCATTGTCTTCCAAGAAAAATAGTTAAATATTTTTTTTTAATATTAAAAAACGAGACTTTGTCAAGTCCCCTTCGTGTTTACTTGAAACTAATTTTATTATTATAGACTATTACTTGTTTCTCTTCTTCTTGCCTATTTGTTTAACATAAGAAACAATACAATTACGCTAAGAATTTTTTGGATTTCTAAAAAATTAATGCAAACTTTAGTAAATTTTTTTTAAAAAAAAGGAAGGAAAATATTTAAGGTAGCTTTTCTTAATGATAGTCTCTATACATTTTTATTCTTTTAGCGTAGTAACGAGTTCTAAGTAAGAGACGTAATGTCGTAGTATAGTTAGCACGATAATTATGTTAATATTATAATTACTTTAAACACATTAACTAGTTTTCACTTAGTTAAATTACACGAAGAACAAATTATCTTTATTTTTAAACTAACGTGTATCAGATTTAGACGTAAATTCGTTAAAATGTATAAAATGTTAAAAGATTCAAAACGTATTAAAATCATTAATATTTTAGCACTAAAGAACGATTGATGTAGCAACTTATACAAAATTTGAGTCGAAATTTGGCAAAATATATGTAGAATTTTGCTTAAAATTGGTCAAGAAACTCTGCTTCTATAGATCTACTCGAGCTGACACACACGACTTATCAGTATAATGATAAAACACATAATTTTCGTGAGATTTTAAGTAGTAACACCAAAAGATTTATTTTACGAGCTTAAAAACTTAATTTTGATAGTGTTGTAGCGCTAATTTTATGTATAAGGTCAGCCAATTTGCCATCATCTCTGTTGTTATTAGGCAATTATGCATGAGTAAGTGTTCGTTGCAGACTCTTCCTCTTCTTTGCAGTTGCCGTCTTCTACTGACAAAGTGTTGTCAGAAGGTCAAGCTATCATTACTTAATACCGGATAGGCCGTGTGTACATTGTCTCTTAAATGGCAAGTGAGTTTTGGCAGGCCTATTAATCACCTCGCCCATTACTGACATACAGTGGCTTCATCTTCTTGCCAGTCACTGCCGCATGTACAAGAAGACAGACCTCCACGGATGCGAGGAGGCCATTACTAGGTACTTATCTATACTGATAGAGCAGTGAACAAATGGTAAGGGGACGAATCCCGAGTGATAAAAGTTCAATTTTCCTATTGTCTTCACTGGGGATTGACTAACCATTCACTAGCTTGATTTAATGGCACTTACTTTATAGCAGATTTTAAAGAGGAACCGAGTACTAGAATTTAATTTAAGATCCCTTTTTCGCTATAGAAACTATTTAATTCTTTAAATGGAAACGGCATTAGTTTTAAATCTTAATAGATTTTAAGAGGATTTTAAGTATTTACAACGATAAATTCGTCTAGCTCGTGCCGAACTTCTGCCTATTTTTATAAAATTTAATACTTAAATTATGTTTTAGGGCATTGATATTTTATATTTAAATTAACTCCGATCATCTTTAAACACGTATATTAAAGATTCTGCAATATTTAATAACTAGGGCAGTGGTAAGTGCTGTAAAAGACCACTTAATAAGACAACCATCAACGACACCAAGTAAAAAACTCGAAAGTAATTAATACCTTTCAGTTATTGATAACATTGAAGCATTATATTATAACTAATATTGTGTTGTTTGAATGGTGTTAACAGTACCAAAATTTAGTTTCTAGGCTCTATACATATCCCGAGGCCGGGGTGGAGCGTCTAGACAATTTTCACTTACCATAAATACATATTTATGTAATAAAACAAGTAAAAGAATATCGGAAACATCCATAAATCCCCGTACGATTTTTTGGATTTCCTAATTTGTAACATTCGATTCTTACTCGAATGTGTGACAACACAGAGCGTGTGCATTCGTCACGCAAAGGTATGACTTTAGACGCGAGGCATGCTGGGAAATTTTAAAAGAGTTGTCTGGAGGAGATAAGAAAACACCTGGCCCCGGACGTTATCATTTCTATGATCAACGTTCGACTGACCCCGAGAAGACTTAACTTGACCTTTGTCCGATTAACTAATTCGGAGTAGCAACAATATAATTATTATTAATAAAGTATTTTTTGAGGGGGGCAGAATTATAATAAATGTCGATTGCTTTTTTTCTAGATTTTTTTGGACGTTGTTTTATAGTTTCTGATCGGTGAGGTGATGCTGAATATTCAATTAGTTAAGTAAAAAGTTGTTAGTAAATGAATGGAGTAAGCATAAGGAACTGTAGTTATGAAGTGTATGATATTAATCTTCTCGTATGTTTGTTTTTTCTCTCAAGGACATTTCGACTATCTTCTAGATCCATCATCATTTTTGCTTCTTATCTTTCACAACTTGCAATCATTTCTACTGAGATTCTATCGATAAACATGGATATCAAACTGTTCATTCAGTCCTTGGTTCTTCCCTCTCTTCGTTGTATGCCTCTGTAAAAGACTTTCTTTTCTTAAGCAATACCTATGCTTATGTATATCTATTATACCTATATACTTAAGTCTATAAATTTGACTCAACACTTATGTCTTTATGTAAATTATAAATATAAATTATATAGAAGAATATATATTTTAAATACCTTAATAAATTAAAAATATATATTCTTAGCATGCTTTCAAGTATTCTTAAGCTAAATTTATTTATTTATTCTTATAATTTAATGTGTTCGTGCTAAACGTATTCTATAAATTGCTTCGCTCTTCGCATTTAAAAATTTTTAAATAATTTTTTCGAAAATTCTGAATAAAAACAAACTATTAGAAGTACAACAAAGTCTTGAAAGTGGAGAAGATTATATATTCAATACTATTTAAAGATTAATAAGTGCTGAAATTAATGCTTAAAGTGTATTAATATGCATTAAAAATAATGCATATTAAAATGCATACCTGTAAATATAAATATACTTTTAATCATATTATTTTTATTTACAAAATATATATCATGTAAAATGCTTTAAGACATTAAAAACCTTTATAAATTTATATAAAATTATATTATTTTAAAAATAAGTTATGGAAAAATTTTATGTGAAAAATACATCATTTATTATATTGATGGATAGAAAATAAACGATAGCATCGTCTATACAATGCTTTTGCAGTTTCGTTTTGATGGATTATTGTATTATTGTCAATATATCAACACCTATTGTCAAGTAAATGAAGTGGATTTGTGTTTTCTGAGACTGGAACACAACTCGGAAAAGATGTCCAACAGACAAATCACTCGACGTTCTTTCCCATTCATTTACTTTCTGTATTCATAGAGTGAACAATGTGGGCGTGAGTTAGTCACTTACAACACTCCTGCTGTGATTTCCTGTTGACACACTATTTGTTTATGTCCAGCTGACACTATGCCTTTTGTTGCTGTTTACATCTATTTCACACTTTTTTTGTTTATTCCATTGAAAATACCTTAATCGTAACTGTCAGAAAGTAATGACTAAATTATAATTGTGATTGTGTTTTTAGATGATTTTTTTTTTGAGATTTGTAAAAAGTTTAACTTGTCCAGATGTGAATATTTAATACAATGATGTGTAGATTGTTGTTGTAAGTTGATAGAAATGATATGAAAGTGGAGGATAAGCGTGTCTGTCATTAGTGTTGCGATGTGCTGAATAGATACCTTTATCTAAATCTCGTAGGTAAGTGTAGAGATGGATATTTTTGATAGGGCTGGTTCAGAGAAAAGACTTCTAACACTGTTATTACTCACTAAATCTGTCTTAAGTCTAGTATAAAATGATATATGTAAGTTACGACGTTACTTACTTATATATACAGAATCTTTATTAATTAATTTATACAACTGTTCTGTGTCATTACTATTACTGTACTTGCTTCTTTGATATTATTAATGTTATTTGAGTGGATTAATGAAATGGCATTAATTTAATTTAATATTTATTTGAATGTAATGGTTATCAATAGATACAATTCAGTTCAATATTAATAAAGCAAAAAATATAAGAACATTAAGCATTTTTCCCTGTTATTCTTGTTAAATTTCTTTAAAATAATTAATAAATCATATATTTAATTAATCAAACGACATAAAATTATATATTACTGTATAAATTGATAAAGAATAAACAAAATATAAGAACAGAAACCCATGCTCACTGTATAAGAATGAAGATATCATTAGCATATATAAATTTTCTATTTACATTTTAGTACCTAATTTTCTCTTTAATCAATTTTTATATAAATAAATTTCAGGAGTAGATAATCGAATCTATTTTAACTACACCTGATGATAGTGTGGACCATAAAAGTCTTTCTCTACAATTTATGCAAAAGATTATATAGAAGCTAGCTAACGTATAGGCTATATAGCGTGTGTAGATAAAAGTTCCCATTAAAGAAACACGATAAAAATATCAGAAAAAAAAATATGTAAAGTGCGTAGTGTGTGTTAATAATCAATAGATAATTTATCTCAAAATTTTAAAGGCAAATCTGATTAATTTTTGATAGAATAGTCCTTGAAGGAGTTGCGAAAGACATCAAAATTCTTCGATTTTCGTGTATAACATAGTTATTAATAACAAAAAATCCGATTGTTATTTACACTTCTATCCCTAAACATATTTACTTTAATTATAAATAAATTTAATAAACGTTTTTTAGGATTTTTTTAAAAATTCACACTAATTCTATATACCGAATGCTCTTCTTAACCTCACTTTCTTCTCTCTTTCTTTGAAGACTTCATCAATATCTCTTTAAGAAATACGTGATTATAGATATTTCTTAGATGTAAAAAAAACAAGAAATATAAAATTTCTGTATTAAAAAAGAATATTAAATATAATCTAGGGTTTTATTAGAACTATTTTATTCCCTATAATTGTTGTATTTTATGTTCATTACTCCATTTAAATAGGTTAATTGCGTGTTGTTAATGGCCCATTTTTTGAGATTTGTAGAAGCAGATGAGGTTTTTTTTATTCTTTTTTTAAGTATTTAACTAAAGATGTTAACTATTATTGATTACAAATGGAGAATAAAGCTACAATAATAAAAATATATCTGATAAAATCCTAATTTATCAGGATCTTAATTGGTTCTGATAGAAAATATGTCGATTAATGTTTTTAGAAGATGATTTTCTATAGTTTTTTATCATCATTTATAACAATTTAACAATTAAGTTGAATGTAGAATAATCGGTTAAGGTTTTTGGTTTGATCATTTGATTAATTTCTGTCAGAACAGGCGAGTGTGAGGTCCAAATTTAAAGAATTTTTTCGATTCGTACATGTTTTATCATTTTATGAAGTAATAAATAAAATATGTGAACGAATCAATGAGGTTTTTTAGATGAAAACAGATTTTTTGATACGTAAATCATCAATCAAATTTTGTTTAGAAATATTAAAGTTATGTCAGGAATGGCCGAAGGCACACGATTTTAAGCAATCGCCATTGTTCCTAAACATATTGATGATGTTTAACAACGTGTTTTTTTTCGGGAAAAAAGAAACAATTTATAATAAATTATAATAAGTGAATAATGAATATTCAATTTTAAATATTTTTTTTTAGATTCATTAACCAAAAATCAAGCGTGTAAATCTAAAATCTTAATCTAAAAGTTATATCAAAAAACACCTGATTTATTAATTAAAAATACAGATTATTGGTGTGATTGAGCTTTTTATTGGTATGTAAGTACCTATATAAAAATGAAACATGATCCGAATGTAATTTATGAGTTTATAAGAGTTAAATATCCCTCTAAAAAATGATATCGTGTAGTTTTTTATATTTGTTTTTTTAGAAAGTAAAAAACTCTGACAACACGCAAGAGCACACATGACCACACCTAATGCAGAATATTAGATTAAATCGTCGTAAACACATTAAATTAATTGTGATCACGTATAACTATTTTCTCGTCCTTGATTTTTTTGAATCGAACCCTTGGCAATACATTAAAATAAAATTACTCTTGTGTTATTAGTGTTTTGGGTTACAGAAAATTGGCATTACTCATACATTGCATACAGTAAAATTAAAATTTAGAAGCTATTACTGTAGCAATTTGGCAGGATAATTACTCATTAAACATCCCCCCGAGTCGTGGGGATGTATCGATTATTTGAAAATCGATACGACTCTATAAATTAATTAGGTCACCTATCGATTCTGTTTATGTCTGGCACGTTAACTTTCATTTTAGTGTACAGAACTTTTTCAATTTTATAGATTATATCCTCTCGAATTGAATTATGTACTGAACAATTGGTAGAAAAATAGTATATTATGTTTAATTAAATTAATTTAACTGGTTTGTCTGTTTGGCTAGATATAGAAATTAGGTATTATGTAGCTAATAGTTAATAGTTATAAAAGTTAGTACCTAATTAAGTGTGTAAAACAATGAGGAATTATGTGTATAATGTAACAAAGTACTGTACATATTTACGTAAGTAAAACAATAAGGTAATTATGTAGTTTAGTACCCGTTTACGCAAGAAGAGTAATTGTTATGCAGGTAATATGTAAATATTTATATAAATTAGTACCTATTTATGTAAATGAAGCAATTAGTTATTGTTTACTTTCTTTGTAATATGAAATGATAGTTAGTTACAAAGAAATTAGGCACTTACATAAGTTAGTACCTACTTAGATATTTACGTACTGTCAGGTAAGATGTGAGCAGTGTGAAATCTAGTACCTGTTTATTTAGGTAGAGTAATTAAATATTAAATGGGTAGTATGCAAAAAGTTATATTAATTAGTAAAGTTATTTATGTAAATGACGCAATTAATTGTTTTTCGTGATATTAAGAAATCACAAGACAAGTTACGCAACAATTTTAAGTAAAAGGCAAGCAATAAGCTTTAAAAAACATTAGAGATGTATATATCCTCTAAGGCATCTCCGTTGAATATTAAATAGTTGGATTGGGTCTTATTTCAAGCATGGATTCATTATCTGCACTTCCTGAGACTATAAAAATAGCTTAATAGCCTATCGTATCTTTGGCCTTCTCATCACCATCGTTCTGTATATATTCTGTAGAGCAGGCGGCATAATGTCAAATTAACGAATGTGTGATCGCGTGTTTCAACTTTATAACGACGATGAATAACGATTTGTCGTGCTGTCCGTGACAGCCAGGTTTGGCACAACTCGGATTTAACGCGGATTTTTTAATACTCTAGTAGCAATTCTTAGTCCTCTTATGCACTTTTTAGCTAGAGGAGATTAATTATGACCAGTTTAAAACCTCTTTTAATTGGATAGTTTGGAGATTATGAATGCCTGCGAAAGTTTTTTCCACCCCTGGAGTAAAGTGACAAGACGTACGAGATGTATATAAATTACGTTAAAGAAAAAAATCCTTAATTTTTAATGACACCTTCTTTATATTCGTATACAAAAGAGGGTAAGATGGCTACAGTCTGTGATGTAATGTCGTTCGAACGATCCATTGTCATTTGTCGGTAGTATTGTGAAGGTGCGAAGACATTGTGGAGCAGAAAAGGGGCACCCACACCTTCTATAGTCGTTCATAATTCAGAACGTTTGTCCCACCGTCGTCCGCAACAATGGGGGTGCGTGGGAGATGAACAGATGGCCGTAACGGTACGGTCACGTGACACCTCTCCCGCCATTTCTAGACGTCATTGTTCCTTGCCTTAACTCTTGCTCCCGTTGTATTCTGTCAAGCGTGGAAGGCGTGAATGGCGACGTAATTTTGGGCCAGATTAGTGTAGATACTGTACACCAGGTGGCATACGAGCTACTATAAAGAGAGGGGCCAAGACAGTAACCCCCAAAAAAAAAACTCCAGAAAAAAATGATAGAAAATAACACCATTTTCGTTCCTGTTGGTTGATTTTTACGTGTCTAGGTCAAGGTCAAACCGGCAGGGATTCGCTTCGATTAACTTGAAAATTGTCACATTGAAATTAATTCCTAAAAACTAAATTTGCAGAATTGCGTTTAATCTTCTAAAATCGAAAAAAAATCACATAAAACAACATAAAAAACAGCAGAAACATTATTAGTATCATCATTGCTACTAAAATTGAAATTTCTTTGACTGTAATTTATGACCATTGATAGAAATCCGTTTGATCAATGACATACCCATTTTGAGGGAAAAAGCAGAAATTAGGATATTTTATAGAACACCGCGGATATAATTTGTACTTTTAGACATTTGATATCTTCAAATTCCACATTCATCGATTTGTTAATCTGACAAATCGCAATTTATAGACATCAGCTTTCTATCACTTTCCGTGAGATAAATTCTGACTGACTTATTGCTTCTTAATAACTTATTGCTAAAAGACAATTTTATTTTATCATTACTTAATTGTTCCCTATCGTAGAAGATAATCTGATGATGTGCTTAGACGATAAATTTCTCCAGAAAAAAAGAATAGAAATTGAGATTCTTCTTTGCTTTACTTGAAGATTTTTCGAGTCTACGAGTTTTCAAGTTGGTGTATGGACCATTAAACGAAAAAATCCCCCCTTCGGATCTGTCCTACGCTACCGTGCACACAAAACTTAGCATAAAAGCAAAGCTGCTACCAAGCAGGTCTACTACAAGAATAGAACCACCTTCTTCCCCACTGCGTCCTGCTTCATTCAATGGACGACAATTGAGCCGACTCAACCTTACTTCAAGATGCCAAAAAAAAAAAGAAAAAAGAGGAGGAGTTTCGGTTTCGCTAACATCCATCGAATCTGCGACTGCAGCGCGTGCGAGGTCAGATGTCACAGTTGTGACCCGACCTGGCATGGGAAAGGTCAATAGGACAGGGGGTGAGGTGGATAACTTCGTTGTTGGCTCCCAATGTTTGAAGATTGAATGCGAATTTGATAATTCTAAACTATAAATTTTCGACTCTAAGTCTGTCTATAAAAAGAGTGTACGTCTGATTAAAAGTAATGTTGAAGAAATCCATTAATCTGAAGGTTCCAGATCAAATTTCCAAAATTGAACTTCGGTGCAGTCGTACAAAACATTGTGTTACGCAATAGGTGAATATCAGTAGCAATTGGCAGAGAGACACAAAAAAAGAAAAAACTAGTATAAGTTGTATCGAGACCCTTCTCCCCTCAGGATGTGACGTGGTTACCCTTTGTTCCAAACAGATCGCAGTAACATCCGCAAATGGTAACAATTGATGCACGGGGTAGACTTCCAACTCGATTCACAGTCTGCTATTGAATCATTTCACCGTTGTGTTGATTAGATTGGGATTAAACAAGTAAAAACCAGGTCAGTTCGGATGTCCTAGTCACCTAGTAGTGGTTTCGTGTGTTTCCGGAGGGAGGAACCAGGGACGCACAATGTTGGTTTCCGGTGTGTAGTTTTCCATTTGATGGATGAGCTCAAAGAGGCCAGATACCCCGAAGCCAGACACACTCATCAAGGTCACAGGCATTAAATGTTCCTCTTTCTCTTCTTTCACTCACTGTCTCTTTTCGTCTGTCAAATGGTGCAGATGTAAGATTGTCCATTGTTTGATTGAGTCAATCAGACGAATTTGTTAGACGAATGTGCGAAAGGATGTCGAGTTCTTTCCACTTCCTCGATATCCATTATTGATCCAACTCGCGATCATCTCTCTTCTGCACAAAAATAACACCAAAATTTCTATAATTTTCATATATTTTCCCGGCTAAAAAGTAGGAAAATCTAAAGAACAGAAAACGTATTCGATATCAAGAAAATGAAAATCAGCTGATGATTATCAAGAAATTCATCATTGAGTTCGTGAATAAATTAAAGTAATTGATGTAAGCAATCACCTTATCTTTATATATATTATAAGCTACCTAGTAAGAGCCTTATATTTTGGAGTATTTTTTTGAATTGAGAGTGTAAGGACAGGGTTAGCTTTGGCCTTGGACTGTAAATTGGGTGAAGTAAAAAGCGTAAGTCTGATTAGATGGTAAAGATTTGAACTTTGTTTACTGTTCGATGATAACCATCCCTAAATTAACGAAGGATGGGATGAGAAAATTAATGTTTTCAATAATCGTTGCGAAAAATCATGATGGAACCTCACGAACTCCGTGCCTTACGTAAGACAACGTTTCACTTGATTACTGATTTGGAGATAAGTTAGTTTTTTCTTTAGATATTTTATAGTGAAATTAAAAAGTGGCTATTGGTCTGATCAGGAAGTTTAAATGATATGCGGTCACGATTTTTTGAAGAAAAATCTTCTTCTAAAACTACCCGAAGCCCTCTTCTTCTTTTAATATCAGGGTGGTCTTAGTGACCAGAATTGTTTGGATAAGTATGATGTAACGAATTTATATCTGGATAAAATTCCTTTAGAGTTAATTAGATAAACAGTGAAAGTAGAACTAATTATCTTTTGTTATTCTTTACCCCATTTCTGTGCCGTAACCTTACATTAACTGGATTTTTATAATAAAAATTCGTATTTTTATATAAAAAAATAGCAAAGGAAGATTAAATTTTATTTTTAAGATGTTTGCAAATAATGGGTCTTCACGAATTTACAATGAATAAGTGCTTTGAAATTTTAAAATATTGAGGACCGAGAAATTTATAGAATGGCCCTTCACAATTTTCTTTTAAACTTTAGTGTTTAAGAATTTCAGAACGTTTCTTCAGGAATTTGCAAACTATGAATGAACTTGCAAAAATTTTCTGGAGTAGTTTGGAAGTTTTTCAGACATTGTAACGACTAATCCTCAAAGATGTAAAAATATGACTCTTTAGGAGTTTTAAAGAGTTTATCCTCAGAATATTTAAAAAAATTTTGAAGTATTTTCAGGAAATTGAAGATTGATCCTAGGGAATTTGTAAATATAAAAGAAATTTTAAAAATTAGATTCTTAATATTTTTGAAGGAGTCTCAGAAATTAAAAAATCGGGTTCTCTGGATTTGTAAAATATAATTGCAATAATTTTAAAGACTGAATCCTCACAGAATTTTTGTCGAACTTTTAAAAATCTTCAAAAAATTTTTGAAAAAATGCTCAGAAAGTTTAAAATTCTTCCAAAGGATGATTTTTAAACAATAGAGCCTCATAAATTTTTGAATAATCTTCAAAAATTTCAAAGAATGGTCTTCGGGAGTTTTCAAAGGAGAGAGGAATTTGTTATCATATAACGAAAGTAATTTGAATAATACATCAATGATAAATTATTAAAAAAATCAATACTTAGACAAATTCATCTAAAAAAGTAAAAAAAAAACAAGAGAAAAAAATCCCGTTATTTTGTTGAACAAGTTTCACTTTCCACGTTCCAATTCCCTAGTTTTTGGATATTATCTATTAATAAATTCAAAAGACAACGGAGCGTGACTAAATTATTATGCAGATGATGATAATTTATAAAGATAATATCGCTAAAATAAGAATAAAATAATTGAATGAATTTATAAAAAAGAAGAAAACGTTATATTATTTTATACATTAGTCTTGAAATAATTTGCTAATAATTTGTCATTTTTTGTCGTCTAGACTGTGTGTCTATTCGATGATGAATTCTAGACAATGTAGGTCTACTATAATCAGGATTATGTAACTAATTTAGGACAGACAGACAAACATTATTAAGTCCACCTCATCCATAAGGAAAATCTCAAATTCTTAATTATGTTATCCAAATGTTTTAATTTATAATTTTATAGTTTGCAGTTTTAAAAAATGCATTTTGAGGTATAAAATATCTTTAAAAAGTTTCTAAAGAATTTTATATTTAGATATAAGTATTTGAATTAGTTTTTTTAATAATTAAAATGTATCAATACATAAATAATTCTTGAGTTTTACTATTTTTATAAATTATATTAGTTATAAATGCAAGCAATTAATTTAATGATATGAATTTTAATTTGTATTCTTGTTTAAAAAGTCTTTCGTCGGTTTAATAGAAGATTATTTTGATTTATAAAAAGAAATGACCTAGTGAAAAAATTTCTGTATTCTAAAAATAAGAAACAATCGGAGAAGAATATTTTTTGATTTCAAAATAAGAAAAGAATGGCTAAAGAAGACTTTTTAGAATTCGAAAAAACCTTTAATGATGATAAAAAATAATTACGATTTGACATTTATCTTTAAAGATAATTGCGCAAACGAAAGGTTCTATATAAAAACCATTTAAAGGGAATCATTTCAAAAATTCAAGGACAAACGCAAATGAAGTTTCTTATCTTGGTTTTCAACTGTAGAAACTAAACGTCGAAAACTTTATTCTAGTTTTGAATAAATATAAAAACCCTACAATTATTTTCTGTGTTCGAAAATTACGATCATCCTTAATTACAATCATTATGTTAAAGAAAATTGTAGGCTGTGGTCTCAAAGAAATTTTAGTTTATGTACCTAAAGACCCAATGATGAACATTTGTCGCTTCTCATGGATCACCCATTTAGGCTAATAATCGAAAAACTTATATTTAAGTATAGGCTAGAAATTCGTCTAGACCCCGACAACAACTGTTACTGATTGATACACTTTCAATTTTTATGAAAATTCGAATACGATGACAAATGCTTGACCTTAATTATTCGAGTGACTTGGACGTTATCTTGCAAGAAATCTTAAATTAATGGTACTCTTTGAAGGGGTTCTCTCTGTCGTGAAGGGTGAAAGAACTTTTGAAGTTTGAATTTGTCTTGGCATACTAAGAAGGTAAGCCATTGTTTATTAATTACGTGTAGGAATTGACAGTCGGTACGTGATCAATCAAGAAGAATCCAATGTTTCAATGCTCGGTCATTCGCACAAACGTGACCAAAGACTACTCTATTGGCACTAGATGATTATCAATCGGTGCACCAACAATTGTCAGCAAATCCAACATGCCCTTTAAGGTAACGAGAGGCCCCATAACAGTCCAACTGTCTCACGTAGAGCTTCGAGCATCCGGCCTCAAAATTGTAGTTTGGTTACTTCTTAAATAATTGCACTTAATCGTTGAAAAAATAAAATTGCAAAGTGTAGTTTACCACAATGGTTAACCATTTATAATTGGAAATTTGTAAATTCCCGTTAGGTAATAAGTTATTTTCGTGTTGTACGAAAGGAATAAATTAAGTTGTAAAAATGTTAATGCCCCTAAATGCCATTTATCAAGTCGAACGTGTAATTTTTTTTTCACGTTAAAAAAGTGTTTTTTATGCTTAAACGATGTTTAGTCGAAACAATAATATCGGTACATCACCCATATTGAGGTGTTAGCAGTAGCTGAGGTTACATGATTAATGACATAGGATGTTTAGCCCCGAGCCTCTTACAAGTCTGCCATCATTTTAGGGGTTGTTTAAGGGTAAAGTGGATATAGGCTAAAGTATAAGCTTAATGTGACGTGACATTCTTTTCAAGGCCTTAGCCCAGTTTTGGGCTTCGTGAGAAAATCGTGCTTCCATGTAAACACGTGGATATTTACTTAAATCTTGTGAAAATAAAATCGAATACCTGGAGAAACTGATTGGCTCTTGTAAAAAAGTCACTCGTGTTTTTGTCTCTATTGTTAGTAACGCTTCTTGGTTCTAAATTATTGAGTTGGATTATTACACAACCGATTAGTTAAGAGAACAAATACAGTTCAATTATTTAAGTGGTGTGCTGCTTTAGAAAATTTGTAGGCAGAACAACGTAATAATATGTCACATAATTAGTTTGCGTGATGTAAGACACTTGCTGTGTCCAGTTGACTACGTTTTAACAAATGAACATGTGTTATTTGAACAATTATGTTGTGTTGTTGAATAAAAACATTGTGTACTGTATTCTATTGTTTAAAATTCTGAAAGAAACTTCGAAGAAATTTAAGTAAAAATCTAAAAAATAAATTAATTAAATTGTTAAATGCAATTTAATTTATATTGTTATTTCTTTTTTAAAAAAACCTCTGAAATATTATTAATTTTTTAAAAATTTATAATTTTTTATTGAAATTCTTTAATAAATTGCTCATTATGTGATATATTCTTAAACACAAAATTTTGAAAAATTATTCAAAAAAACTTTTAAAATAAACTCATTTATTAAATTGCACTTTATAGGGCATATTATAATGTATTAAAAAAATAATTGTAAAAAATTACAAAATTTTCGAATCTTTTTTGAATTATTGATAAATTATAAATATTTAATAACTATTTAAAGTTAAATTTTATAAATTATATGAATTCAGAGTACAAATTTATTGAAAATATAAAATATTAGATCGGTGGAAGTTATTTTTATATTTGAAAAAGAGGAATTGTTATTCATAATATTGGAAGGAAAATTTGCAAAAGATCATTCAAAAATCGATCAGGAACATTTTGATAAATATTAAACCACGATATTTGGCAGGTGTTATTGCACCTGCTATACAGAACCGGTACTTCCGGGGTATTTGTGACATTGTTGTGACGAAAAACAGTCCGTGGCAGGTGTAACGCGTAACCCTACAGGGCCGCTGCACCCCTTTTGGTATCCAACAACCAATTGTAGCCATCGACGTCATCGATAGGGCCAACGAACGTTACGAATCGATATATTAAGAAACATTTTGGTGCATATTAATGAAGCACTTATTAGGTTAGAGCAACGTTTGCTGCTGAGCTTGTTAGCGTTTTTTCTGAAAGGTCAATTCTGTTGTTTTGTAGCAAAAAAGTATCATCATTAGTATCTTCTTCCTATAGAAGTTAATAAAATTTTCAACCTGATCATTTAACCAAAAATAGTTTAAAATATATTAAGTAACACCTGTTAATCAGAAGAAAAAGAAAAAAAAAACCAAACCTGTAATTAATTACATTCTTTTGAAAGCTTCAACAATTGAAGCACCAGAACGTGAAAAAGAGCCTTCAAGAAATCGCCAGAGATGTTAAAATAATTATTTGTTTTCTTTGAAATTACTAAATTGTAGTATGATTGTATCCAACTGTCATATTTTAGGCACCTGCAACGGTGCAAATGACACTAATAACATTTGGCAAAGTGTTTCAAATAATAGGTGATCCTTACAAACTTGCAACGATCCTCGTTTAGACAATGATATATTAGCTAACGAAACTCAAACTAGCAACCAAGCAATAACAGTTTTTTTATTTATTTATTGTTTCATTTCTTACATTTAATAACGGGCAATGCGTTCTTCTTCAATGATTTATAGAAATGTAAATAAATATCCATTGTTTAATAACACCAATGGCACCCAGGAAGCATCCAAAGCCTGAGGTCATTCACGATCTCCATCATCACGACTCTAGCATTAAACAAATGAATCTTATGGTAGAAACAAGATAGGATGAAGGGAAGGGACTTAAAAAAATATATAATAATAATAAACGAATCCTTTGAGATTGTCTTATCTGAAGCTCACAAATAAATTGAAGAGGATGAACTGAAAGCAAACGATCTATGGTAATCATCTATCTGATATTCTAAATAATACATTGGGTGGTGTTACAGTTTGTATATGTCTTATAATCTTCGATGATATCGTTGCAAACCATCTCTGTGCATTGTAAAATTATTGGGCATCAAATTGAAGCGATCTAATCTAACAACAGATGCCATCGATAGAGTTAGATGCACTCCTATCTACTCACTAGTGATTCTCACGTGATGAATATGTTCTAGTTCGATCACCTTTAAGTAAAAATGGTCAAACGATTTTTCTGCTTTTTTTTCAACATTTTCAAACACATTAAATTAACCAAAGAATATAATTATCAGGACTTATAAGTTTGTTTTCACTACATTGTTGACCTTGAACTTTTTGCTTTCATTCATTCCATGTTTACGCCAAAATTTTATTTTACTTATGAGCTACATTTTTACTTTACTTTGTAGTAAATAAAGTAAATAAAGTTTATTTCACAAGTTACTATAAAATTTCTACTCATTATGAATCTTTCTTAACTTGTATTTTTTACGATGTGCTTCATTCTTCCATTATTCATTCTATGATTATGAAATTCTCACATACTGCAACTAGATATAAATCTAACCTCACGTTAAAAACTTAAATGCAAAAATTCTTTGAAATCACTATAATTTATTAACACTATCGAATTAATTTTTTAGAA
Organism: Centruroides sculpturatus; assembly: GCF_000671375.1. Taxonomy (NCBI): domain Eukaryota; kingdom Metazoa; phylum Arthropoda; class Arachnida; order Scorpiones; family Buthidae; genus Centruroides; species Centruroides sculpturatus. The sequence continues at coordinate 366,039 of NW_019384566.1, forward strand.
ATACTTTTTTTGATAATCGGAACTAAAGTATGATTTTTAAATGGAAAATGTTGAATAGAATAGTCGAGCTTATGAAAGATCTAAACTATTCTTTAAAAAAATTAATTTTACAATTGGAAATGCGTTATTTTTGAAAAAAAATTTTTCGTTACTTCAGACTAAATCGAAGTATATAAGTTTTTTGACTCAATTGTCTCTTTTTTCGATTTAAAGTTCAATTTTTGCGCCTGAATTTAGTTTTCCCTGCAGATACATTCCCCTAAATGTGCGCTTCTCAGCAGTTTAAGTTTTTTTTCATTATTCTTAATTAGATATTATGAGACTAATCATAAGAAATTTAAGAAAAATATATTAAATATATTTAGATACACACAGACAAACGGATAGACAAAATAATAAATTATAATCCTAAAAACCTAATTAATTATCACAATTTTTTAAGAATATTTACTAACTAGCTGTTACCCGCGACTTCGTCAGCGGAGGTTTTGCAAGCAAACCCCATTTACATCCAATATTTCAATAACCATAGTAATTGTTATATAACACCTACCGCTGAAGAGAATTGCCGAAAATCAAACGAACTATTTTCAATTTGATCAATTTTCTGAAACGTTTACAATCGTTCTATAATCGAACCAATACGCAATAACAAATTCGAATTTAAAAC